>NW_028260493.1:0-41397 GCF_056163025.1 Triticum urartu
CCTACAGCGCGTCCTTGTATAATGCTCAAGGCTCTAGGCTGAGTAGCAGGAGCAACTTTTAATTTGTTATGAGCCCAAACGATAGATTCAATGAGTTCTTGCCAATAACCACGGCCGCTGAATAAAAACATTAAACTGAAGGCCCAGACAAAATGAGCACCTAAGAAAAAAAGACCATATGCAGATAATGAAGAACCATAAGACTGAATGACTTGCGATGCCTGTGCCCACAAGAAATCTCGAAGCCACCCATTAATCGTAATGGAACTCTGTGCAAAGTTTCCCCCTGTAATATGAGTTACCACCCCTTGATCACTTATAGTACCCCAAACATCCGACTGCATTTTCCAACTGAAATGGAAAATGACTACCGAAATTGCATTGTACATCCAGAATAAACCTAAGAAAACATGATCCCAGGCGGATACTTGACATGTTCCCCCTCGGCCAGGCCCATCGCAAGGAAAGCGAAAACCTAGATTTGCTTTATCGGGTATCAAACGGGAACTCCGAGCAAATAAAACACCTTTCAAAAGTATTAATACAGTCACATGTATGGTAAATGCATGAATGTGATGGACTAAAAAATCTGCGGTTCCTAATGGAATAGGTAACAAAGCCACTTTGCCACCTACTGCTACTAACTCGCCGCCTCCCCACGTTAAGCTAGTACTTGTTGTTGCACCAGGAGCTGTTACGCCAGGCGCAGTAGCATGGATATTTTGTACCCATTGAGCAAAGATAGGTTGTAATTGTATGGCAGTATCCGAAAACATATCTTGTGGACGGCCTAAAGCACTCATGGTATCATTATGAATGTACAAGCCAAAACTGTGAAAACCTAGAAATATACATACCCAGTTAAGGTGGGATATGATTGCATCGCGGTGTCTAAGGACGCGATCTAATAGATCGTTGTATCGAGTAGTTGGATCATAGTCTCTTACCATAAAAATTGCTGCATGTGCAGCAGCACCGACTATTAGAAATCCGCCAATCCACATGTGGTGTGTGAACAAGGAAAGTTGTGTACCATAGTCAGTAGCTAGGTATGGATAGGGAGGCATAGAATACATATGATGAGCTACAACAATGGTTGTAGAGCCTAGCATAGCTAGGTTAAGAGATAATTGAGCATGCCATGACGTTGTTAAGATTTCATAAAGACCCTTATGGCCTTGTCCTGTAAATGGGCCCTTGTGAGCCTCCAAAATATCTTTAAGTCCATGGCCAATACCCCAATTGGTCCTATACATATGACCTGCGATTAGGAAAAGAATAGCAATAGCTAAATGATGGTGCGCAATATCGGTCAGCCAGAGACCACCGGTTACTGGATCTAGTCCTCCGCGAAAAGTCAGAAATTCTGCGTATTTGGACCAATTTAAAGTGAAAAAAGGGGTTGCTCCTTCGGCAAAACTAGGATAAAGTTGAGCCAAAAGGTCCCGATTCAAGATAAATTCATGAGGAAGTGGTATCTCTTTAGGATCCACCCCAGCGTCAAGAAATTGGTTAATTGGTAAAGATACATGAATTTGGTGCCCCGCCCAAGAAAGAGACCCAAGTCCTAATAATCCCGCTAAGTGGTGATTCAACATGGATTCTACATCTTGGAACCAGGCCAATTTGGGAGCGGCTTTGTGATAATGGAACCAACCAGCAAAAAGCATTAACGCTGCAAAAATCAATGCACCAATTGCAGTACAATAGAGTTGTAATTCACTAGTTATTCCAGATGCTCGCCAAAGCTGAAAAAAACCAGAGGTTATTTGGATTCCTCGGAAACCCCCGCCTACATCACCATTCAATATTTCTTGCCCTACTATAGGCCAAACTACCTGAGCACTGGGTCCAATGTGAGTAGGATCACTTAGCCATGCTTCATAATTGGAAAAACGGGCGCCATGAAAGTACATGCCACTCAACCAAAGAAAGATAATGGAAAGTTGCCCGAAATGAGCACTAAAGACTTTTCGAGAAATCTCCTCCAAATCACCAGTATGACTATCGAAATCGTGAGCATCAGCATGTAGGTTCCAGATCCAAGTGGTAGTATCAGGGCCCTTAGCTAGTGTTCTTGAGAAATGGCCGGGTCTGGCCCATTCCTCAAAAGATGTTTTTACAGGATCCCTATCCACAACAATTTTTACTTCTGGTTCCGGCGAACGAATAATCATTAAGTCCTCCTCTTTCCGGACAAGACATACAAAGAGACCCGCCAACTGTCTTTTTAGTGAATCTTTGAAAGATATATATTTTGAAAGATAGATTTTGAAAGATAGATTTTGAAAGATAGATATTGTGATTAGTTCTTTTCTTTACTATCTACCATCCTTCTATTTTTTTTTTAGTTATTCACTGGAGCAATTATATATTGAAGTCAATCCGAGGCAAGTGTTCGGGTCTATTATGACATAAAGATTAGGTGCCTAACGGACATTGTTTATCTTGAAAAACAAATATTTCTCGACGTAAGAAAAAAATCTTTTTTATTTTTAATTTAAGAAACTAGTGTATTTTTTTTGAGGGCATAAGCTCCTATCTATATCTACTTTCCTTGAGCATAATATAGGGTTTTTTATTTGATTCTAAATTCCAAGATAACTCATTAGAATTATTAATAAGATGGTCCTAATATATTAGCAATATTTAGATTGCCCCCTCTTTTTATTCACTTTATTACTTCTATTCTAGACCCTATCCCTATGGTTTATTCTTATGAAATATCATATAAAATAGAAGGTATAAGAAATGGATATAATGAAATTCTTGATTCGATCTTACGACCTAATTTATTTGATTAATGGATCAACAACCAAACCACCCATTTTATGAAAAAGAAGGAGCATGGTCTTATTCAAATTCAAAGCGCTTCGTAATCTTCAACCAGTTCTGTGCTTCAATATAATTTCCCGGAGTAAGCGCTATAGCTTGTTTCCAATATTCAGCAGCTTGATCAAACCAAGCTTCCGCAATTTCCGAATCACCCTGTAGAATGGCCTGTTCTCCTCGGTCGGAATAGGAAGTTCCTTCCCTTAGAACCGTACTTGAGAGTTTCCTACCTCATACGGCTCAGAAATTGCTATCTGAATTTCCCCTATCTTAACTGAATTCGATTTATCAAAAATCGATCCAATTTGTTCTTGGGTTAAGCAGAAGAAATTAATTACCTAAGTTTCAAACCCTAATTTTTATCAATAATCAGTTTGATCTTTTTTCCCACCTTCAGAAGAATGAAGCATAGATAGATATAGAGCCTTCGTTCAAATTTTCTGAGAGGTAACTATCCCGGTTTCATATATGAAATCTCTATAGAATCCTTGAAAAAGACTTTTTTCCATAAGAAAGAAAAAAGAACTTACTATCTTTGGGATCTGATACTACACCGCTGCTTAATCCCTTAGTGGATCGGCTCTATTACATAAGCGGATTCCTAAATTTTGCCCCATATCATGGGATAAGTAAGCAGTTTTTTTTAGTTGTATCGACCCAGTCGCTCACTAATTGATCTTTACGGTGCTTTCTCTATCAATTTGAGAAACTTTATCCATAGAGTAGTAGTATAGGCCATACTTTCTTCGTTTTTTTGATTCTCGTGAAGTGTCCTTCCTTCCTACAGCTGATAGGGAAAAATCGTTGTTTTTACGATCCCTATGTAGAAAGCCCTTTTTTTCTAGTATTTACTAGAAAATTTGATCCTCTCTTTTTTTTTTTTCTTTCTATAGTGGAGATAGTCGCACGTAATGACAGATCACGGCCATATTATTAAAAGCTTGCGGTAAGAAGGGGTTTCGTTCTAGTGCCCGGAAATAATATTCCAAAGCCTTTGTATGCTCTCCATTGCTTGTGTGTATAAGGCCTATGTTATAGAGTATATAACTTCGATCATAGGGATCGATTTCTAGTCGCGTAGCTTCATAATAATTTTGCAAAGCTTCCGCATAATTTCCTTCGGATTGAGCCAACATCCGTTACGGTCGTTCATTCTATTCAAAAAATCTCCGTTCCAAAACCGTACATGAGGTTTTCATCTCATACGGCTCCTCCCTTCTGTACATAATAGTACTAAGCGAAATAATCTATAGAATCAAAATAGAATTAGTCCCGTCTCATTATGAACCGAAAGGGGCTGGTATTTTTCCAAGAAATCTCTAGCCAACCTTCCCACAAGAGGTTTTTCTTAACACCAATGAATTCTATTAATGCTAGAGGAAAACGATAGCTCCAATAATTTCTTTGTTCTCAACGCCTCCTATTTAGAGGAATTAGCTACTTCAACGATCTTTGATGGTTATAGGGGTATCCAAAGTACAAACCTGATGGTTGTTTGTTATCCCAACCATTCTTCCCAGCCCTGATACCGATCAGGAAAGGGGTAATTTCTAACAAAGTTTTTCTCTTGTTGATTCCTATTTCTAGGTGTAGTGCTTTTCTCCCCTATGCTGCCTACGGATACTAATAGAGTAGGATTGGCCTGTAATCCATACCATACCATATCCTGTAGGTGTAACCTTTCGCTCAATACTCAAATCTACAATTGAAGTATCTGAAGCCGCATCAATCGAGGATACACGACGGAAGGAATTGTTAGTTCGCCTCACCTTCCCGAAGCGTGGGTTTGTTTGCTTTACAAATTTGGTTCTCTCTATGCCAACCCCCCTCTCTTTTTCGTAAGACTGAGGTATAGGTAGGGCTAAAAAAAAGCAAAAAAAAGAGTCAAATCGCACCATCTCTATAATAAGTAAATGCCTTTTTTTCTCCTGAGGTTGTCGGAATTATTCGCAATAAAATATTGGCTACAATTGAGGAGGTCTTATCAATGAAATTTCCATTTCCACGGGATCTAGGCATAATTCCCAACCCATTCTATATAGAATTGTTTTCATTCCTTCACAAAATAACATAAAAACAAACACATTCGATTCTTATAATTATAAATAGATTGATCCATATGCTCTACTCTAAATCCATATGCTTTAAATGGATAAGAGAGATATGGATTTTCCGCTCAGCTCAAATTGTATCCTTTTCCTTCTGCTTGGACACGAAGAGATATGAAATATTTGACTAAGACTGGATTTCATTCCACTTTCCTATTTCTGAACAACAACTTATGTTATCAACTATTTCGTGTTTTCAAAGTTATTAATTGTCTCATACCCTATTTTTGATTTCGATAGTATGGTGTAGCGTATCTTATGCAAACGGAATTCTAAGGTTTCTTTATTTTATTATGCAATAAGAAGAATTCTTCCATTTTCTTTTTCTTTAGTTGCGGGAAAACCCAAATTAAAACTTTTATTTTATAGCGAGCGCAATTTCTAGTAAAAAATCCTGTATCCTTCCACTTAGATCAAAAGGAATTTTTCCAATAGAACTATGGAACCCCCGAGTGGTTGCGGTTGTACCTGTACTGCAGGAATAAGAAAACTCGCTATTCACTCAGTTTATTTTCCATAATAAGTTATGTAGGAGAGATGGCCGAGCGGTTCAAGGCGTAGCATTGGAACTGCTATGTAGACTTTTGTTTACCGAGGGTTCGAATCCCTCTCTTTCCGTTTTTCTTAATTCATCAACGTTAAGGATCACAATGTATCAAATCAAATAACAATTTTTTCCAGCAATAATATAATATCTTATATTATCTTATTTTGATTTAATAGAAATTAGAAATTCTCTATAGCAAATTACTGTGGTATAATACACATAGAGGAAAAAAGAAAAAAGGATCCTAATCCTAGGGTTAATCAATTTTAGCTAGTTGATGGGAAAATACAAATTAATGGTAATGGTCTTAGGGCGATTTAGTTCGGGGAAAGGGGAAGGGGAAGAAAATTCTATGAACCTTTCCTTTTTTCGTTAAGTTCAAGTCTGACGAGAGTAATATTCTACAACTAACAACTCATTTATTTTGAGACCGACCCACTTCCTATCTAGGATTTTATTTACTAGTCCTTTATATTCCAACGTGTCAATCGCCAAATGCTTTGGCAATTTCCCCGGGTCCGATGAAGCAATATAATTTTGAACCAGACCTTTTGATCTTTGGTTATCTTTCGTAGTAATAATATCTCGGGGTTTGCAACGAAAACTTGGTATATTGACTATACGACCATTAACTAAAATATGTCTATGGTTGACTAATTGGCGGGCCCCAGGAATGGTTGAAGCCATACCCAATCGAAAAAGGATATTATCCAAACGCATTTCAAGTAATTGTAGTAAAACCTGGCCTGTTGACCTTTTTGCTTTTCCAGCGATATGTACATATCTAAGTAATTGTCGTTCTGTCAGACCATAATGAAAACGCAATTTCTGTTTTTCTTGAAGACGAATACGATATTGCTCCTTTTTCCCAGAATTGAATTTTTTTTTAAGATTACTTCCGGATTTAGGTGTTTTTCTAGTGAGTCCTGGTAAAGCTCCCAGACGGCGTATTTTTTTTAAACGAGGTCCTCGATAACGGGACATGAAGACTCCTTTTTTTATTTTATTGAAATTTCATTTTACACAATTAATTTCATTGTATTTACATTACAGAATACATCGAAATTAAAACTGAATTAAACTACAGGATAAACAGAGTAAAATCAACTAAAGTACCCCAAAAAATGGAATTTCATCAAAATCTTTTTTTTTTGTATATATATTATTTATTTTATTGTTTTGTATCTAGCAAAATTGTAAGGTAAAAAACATAAAAGATCCTGGATTCTCCATTTAATTCGGAAAAAAAGAGATTCTTGTTCGTAGAACATCGATAGAGAAAAAAAAGCCGACTATCGGATTTGAACCGATGACCCTCGCATTACAAATGCGATGCTCTAACCTCTGAGCTAAGTGGGCTTACATAACGGAAATAGTGTAACAAATAGAAATAGGTATAGTATAGGAAATCCGTAAAATCTCAGATATTAGTTATTAATCTTAGCTATTAACTAGTTCTAAATTTGAAGTTATACTTATAAAAATAAAAAAATACTAAAACTTCTTAAAGATAAAGTTAGCTTGATATGCTTAACTATAGGATATTAAAAAATAAAATTATAGAATTTATTGGTATTTTCATTCGATCATTATAGACTTTATTATTTGTTAATAATTTGAGGATTAATATTTCACTAAGGGGAACATAGAGTCAGAGTAAATAAAATTGCTAATTCTGATTAGAAAAAAAGAATAAATATCAAGCGTTATAGTATAATTTTGAATACTATAAAAAAGTAAGACGGGAGGTGGGGGAGATAAAAACTTTTGGATATATTGATTCGGATTGAATTGCAAATACATCAAGGATAGAATCAATTCAATTCTGAATTGCAATAAGCAAGCGAGGTCTCTCAAATAGAGTCGAACTGAACTGCTAGACTACGTTGAGTGATGAACTCAATGATTCAAAAAAAAAACTAAGAGATGGATGAAATTACACAAGGAATCCTGGTCTCAAAGAAGAGGGAAATGGGGATATGGCGAAATCGGTAGACGCTACGGACTTGATTGTATTGAGCCTTGGTATGGAAACCTGCTAAGTGGTAACTTCCAAATTCAGAGAAACCCTGGAATTAAAAAAGGGCAATCCTGAGCCAAATCCGTGTTTTGAGAAAACAAGGGGTTCTCGAACTAGAATACAAAGGAAAAGGATAGGTGCAGAGACTCAATGGAAGCTGTTCTAACGAATCGAGTTAATTACGTTGTGTTGTTAGTGGAATTCCTTCTAGTTCTAAATTAGAGAAAGAGGGGTTTTATACCTTATACATTTAATAAACACGTATAGATACTGACATAGCAAACGATTAATCACAGAACTCATATTATATTCTAATTATAATATAGGTTCTTTATCTTTTTTAAAAATGAAATTAGAAATGATAATGATTATGAAATAAAAAACTCATATCATAATTTTTTTTTTTCATTATTGTGAATCCACTCCAATCGAATATTGAATAATCAAATTCTTCAATTAAAATTCAAAGTTTTCGAGATCTTTAAAAAAGTGGATTAATCGGACGAGGACAAAGAGAGAGTCCCATTCTACATGTCAATACTGACAACAATGAAATTTCTAGTAAAAGGAAAATCCGTCGACTTTATAAGTTGTGAGGGTTCAAGTCCCTCTATCCCCAAATCCTCTTTTATTCCCTAACTATACTATATTATTATTATTTATCCTCTTTTTTTTTTTCTTTTTATCAATGCACTTTTTTTTCTTTTTATCAATGCAATGGGTTTAAGATTCATTAGCTTTCTCATTCTACTCTTTCACAAAGGAATGCGAAGAGAACTCAATGGATCTTATCCTATTCATTGAATAGATTTCTTTTTTATTAGAGTATCGGCAAGAAATCTTGGTTATTCACTCTATTTTTAAGTTTTATTTAAGTAAACCATGCACAATGCATAGGACTACCCCCCCCATTTTCAAATTTAAAATTTGAAATACTTTAATTAATTTTTAGTCCTTTTAATTGACATAGATACAAATACTCTACTAGGATGATGCACAAGAAAAGGTCAGGATAGCTCAGTTGGTAGAGCAGAGGACTGAAAATCCTCGTGTCACCAGTTCAAATCTGGTTCCTGGCAGAGAAAAAAAAAAAAAAGATCCACCGAATAGGTATTGATCCAAATACCTCGAGATGGATTGTGATACATATTCATTAATAATATTTATTCATCTAAGTGGATAAATCTATAATATAAATATAGAGGCACTTCTTTTTCTTTTTAAAGAAGTTTTAAAATATATCTTTTCTTTATGATAAAGAAGGGGGTGAGATTCCCCTTTATTTTTTTGCGTTTCTTAATTTTGTATTCCGCTATTCCGACGAATATTTTTTTAGTCTTGCTTATCTTTATCTTATCTTATTTTCCTAGTTGTGCTAAGTAATGTGCGCGGTACAAAGTTCCTGGTAGAGAACTTCTTTGAGTCATCCTATTTTTCTGTTCATATGAAGGAAATTAATATGCGATTTTCAAAATAGGGGAATCCAAATGAAACCCTTTTTTTGCTCAGTCTATCTGGAATGCTTTTGTATAATTAGGAATTAATTATAAATAGGTATTCCGTTTCATCTAGGAAAAGAACCTAAAAATATTCCTTGACTTGAATAAAATCTGGAGTTGTGTTGTATAAGTGAGCATGAATTTCTTATCATTCAATGAGCATCTTGTATTTCATAAAAATTGGGGGTTATATAATCCTTACGTAAGGGCCAGCCTATCCAACTTTCAGGCATTAGGATACGTTTAAGGCGCGGATGATTATCATAAGAGATTCCCACCATATCATAAGATTCGCGTTCTTGAAAATCGGCACTTCTCCAAATCCAGAAGACAGACGGAATTCTAGGATTATCCTTTTGGGCAAAGACTTTTATGCAGACTTCTTCTGGATTATCTATACCATATTGTATTCTCGTAAGATGATACACGCTAGCTAAAGATCCACCGGGTGCTACATCATAAGCACATTGGGAGCGTAAATAATTGTAACCATATACATATAAAATGACAGCAATGGAATCCCAATCCCCTGCTTTTATTTGTAAAGTCTCTATTCCTCGGTGATCAAAGCCCAAAGATCTATGAACCACCTCATGTTTGACTAGCCAATTAGATAACCAACCCTGCTGCATTGTCTTCATCTCTCCCTCTTTGTATAAATATTTCACATTTCGGATGCAAGTTTGAAAGATTGCCCTGCTTTTTATTTTTCTACACAAAAGAGCCCCTCTCCTAATTCACTAATTTGTAGGAAGGTACTGAACTTTTGGATTTGAAAAAAGTTTCAGAAGATATATCTAATGTAGATGGTGATTGATAGAGCAATTCTTGCTCATAAGTTCCTGTATGAGTACTGCGCCTAACATAAAGCTTGTGACTGGTAGTAAAACATCTATTTTTATTTTGAGATAGAGTTTGATCCTCAACTATTTCTCGCGATATCTTCTTACGAAGTTTTGTTAGGGCATCTATAACTGCCTCCGGTTTAGGTGGGCAGCCCGGCAAGTAGACATCCACAGGAATTAACTTATCAACTCCCCGAACAGTACTATAGGAATCCGTACTGAACATTCTCCCCCTGTAATAGTACAGGCTCCCATAGCAATGACGTATTTTGGTTCAGGCATTTGCTCGTATAATCTCACTAAAGAGGGAGCCATTTTCATTGTTACCGTACCGGCTGTTAAAATTAGGTCTGCTTGCCTAGGACTTGATCTTGGTACCAATCCATAACGATCAAAGTCGAATCGTGAGCCTATTAATGAAGCAAATTCAATGAAACAACAACTGGTACCGTATAGAAGGGGCCATAAACTGGAGAGTCTTGACCAATTCGAAAGATCATTTGGTGTAGTTGAAATAACAGAATTGGAACTTGTTTGGTCAAGTAAGGGAAACTCAATCAAATTCATAACTGTCTCAATAGAATCTTTTCCTTCTTTTTTTTTGTCTAAATATTCAGTTAAGACCATTCCAAGGCTCCTTTTCGCCATGCATAAACTAAACCAACAACTAAGATAAGCACGAAAATCAAAGCTTCGATAAAAACGGATACACCCAATACGTCGAAACTCATTGCCCAAGGGTATAGAAAGACGGTTTCCACATCAAAAACAACAAAAACGAGCGCAAACATATAATAGCGTATTCGGAATTGTACCCAAGCCCCTCCCATGGGTTCTATACCCGATTCATAACTAGAAAGCTTCTCTGGTCCTTCACTAACCGGGGCTAAAAGTCCTGAAATCGAAAATGCCAAAATAGGAATAAGGCTTGCTATTATTAGAAATGTCCAAAAAATATCATATTCGTGAAGCAGAAACATAATGTACTCCCATTAATGTGGAATAGGCGGAACTTAAATTAGTCAATTCAATTCAGCATTGTCAATTTATCCAGAACTTCTCTCTTTTCCTCGGTGAAACAAGAATCTTTTTTGTTCAAACAAAAGCGCTTAGTTTAAGTTTAGCCTTTGTTTCCTCTGTGCTGCATCTTCTTTAAAGATTCATCCAATGGAATCCCAACTCCCTTTCTTTTGGATTTCCATTCTATTTAGATATGGTGTATGTAGATCTAATTCTTATATAAAGAAAACTTTCTCGTTTCACTTTGTCTCGCTTTCTCTAGAATCTCTAGAAAAAAGAATAGCTCTATCCTTTATTTAATATTTAATAATAAAATAATAAGAGACTATTAAATAAAAATGAGAATACTACTAAATTAGAACCTAATTAAGATAGTAGGACTAATCTATGCAGTATAATTAATGAGAAGTAATACTATAAAATAAAAATAAAGAACTCTATTTCAGAACTATGAGACAGAATATTCTGTTTTCTTATTTACTCTTTACTTTATTTTTTCTATTTAAAGTTGATCAATTTACATAATGTATCTATAAACAAAGTAATAAATATACTTAAAACAAAGTAGGAATTCGCAAAATGGATAAAATCATTGCAGTTATTATAGGGAAGTCTAGAGATATCCTATTTGAAGGAGGACGGGATTCAAATCAGGGAAAGGATCCTTTCTTCTATTGATTTGATAGAAATTCGTTTTTCTTTTCCTGTCTGTATGATTTTGATTTTCGATGAATGAGCCTTTGGTAATGCTTTTATCTCTATTCTATGTCGCAGGCGCCTATCCAGTCTATAAACAAATACTAATGAGAAAATGAAAACTATACTAAACTAAAGAAAACATAGGATAGAGATCCTAAAATCTAAAAAAGGGCATATTAGGGCTATACGGATTCGAACCGTAGACCTTCTCGGTAAAACAGATCAAACGGATTATTATCGAAATGATTTGAACTGTTTCAAAGACCCAACATGCATTTTTTTGCATTGGGCTCTTTCATAAACTGATTTAAAGATCAGTTAGTCCACCATAGTTTTTCTTTACGGAAAGATAATGAGATGGCTCCCTGTGCTCTGATTGATTTTTTGTATTATGATCTATCTAGGAGCAATACCAAAGTGTTTCAAAGGAGGATTACCTTGACTTAGGTCTGCCTCCGGTCTAAATTAAATCAACCTAAGTGAAATGGAGTCTCTATCGTTCCACTGCAAGAGTTAACTATGAGACTTCATACACCTTAAAGTTCATAGAACGAAAAGAAGTTTTTTGGAGGCCCTTATCCTCATTACGCCTAGCATTTAGTGGGCTGGATATTTACCTTATCAACTAGCAAATCCATAAGGGTTCTATTTGATTAGGCACCTGAATTGGCACCTGAATCGGACTGAACCGACTGTTTGTCAGGCTACTGTTCTCCTATTCTCTCGAATCTATGAAGTAAGACATTGATTTTGCAATAAGATCGATTATGTTCATTGCATAATAAGCTCCTTTGAAAAGCATTGGCGCACGTGTAAACGAGTTGCTCTACCGAACTGAGCTATAGCCCTTATCAGAGATATCTTAACATATAGATAATTTCTTGTCAAGATGAATATTTTCTAATGCCAGAGGATACCCCTTTGATCTGTATCTGTTTAGTATTTAGTTTAGTATTTAGTATATAACAGACCAATAACAGAGCGGTATTGCTTAGAAAAGGGATTCAATATATAATCGATCGAAGTAATGGGTCTTCCTTTGTGGTGATAAATTGCCTACTTAACTCAGTGGTTAGAGTATTGCTTTCATACGGCGGGAGTCATTGGTTCAAATCCAATAGTAGGTAAGTAGGTAGAAAAATTACTAGATAGCATTGGACTTACTTCGCTTCGCTATCTAATAACTTTTTCTACCCCTCTTCCCTTTTTCTTTGTATCAACTATAAACCACTGGATTGTCTTCAATTGGATGGGGGAATCCAATTGACAGCCTCGATTCGTATCCTAGCTCGTCTGAGAGCGAGCTTCGCTTCAACCAAATCTTTCGTACCCTCAGCTTTACTCAAGTTAGCTTCGGCTATTTCAAGTGCCTTTTGAGCTTCTTCCGGATCAATATCACTACCCAGTTCCGCATCATTTCCTAAAATGATGATCTCATTATTAACTATTCTCGCAAAACCGCTCCACAGAATCGCTGTTAACCATTGGTCGTTGAGGAGGCGTATTCTCAAAGGACCCATATCTACTGCTGTGTTAATGGGGGCGTGGTTTGGTAATACGCCAATTTGGCCACTATTAGTGGATAAAATGATTTCTTTCACTTCACAATCCCAAATAATTCGCTTAGGAGTCAGTACATAAAGATTTAATTTCATTTCTTCGATTTGTTCTCCTCTTCTAAGGTTATAGCTTTCGTGCTAGCTTCATCGATGTTACCCACCAAATAAAAAGCCTGTTCAGGTAGGCCGTCTAATTCTCCGGAAAGGATTAGTTGAAATCCCCTAATAGTTTCCGCAAGAGCAACATACTTTCCTGGAGAACCAGTAAAAACTTCTGCCACAAAGAACGGTTGTGATAAGAAACGCTCAATTTTTCTTGCTCTTGCTACAGTTAAACGATCCTCTTCCGATAATTCATCCAAGCCAAGAATTGCGATAATGTCCTGAAGTTCTTTGTAACGTTGTAAAGTTTCCTTAACTCTTTGCGCAGTTTCATAATGTTCGTTGCCAACGATCCGAGGCTGTAACATAGTCGAGGTTGAATCTAAAGGATCTACTGCTGGATAAATACCCTTGGAAGCTAATCCTCTGGAAAGTACGGTAGTAGCATCCAAATGTGCAAATGTTGTGGCAGGGGCAGGGTCGGTCAAATCGTCTGCAGGTACATAAACTGCTTGAATCGAAGTTATAGATCCCTTTTTAGTAGAAGCAATTCTTTCTTGCAAAGAACCCATTTCTGTACTAAGAGTAGGTTGATAACCCACTGCGGAGGGCATTCTCCCTAATAAAGCGGATACCTCTGATCCTGCTTGAACAAAACGAAAGATATTATCGATAAATAAAAGCACGTCTTGCTTATTAACATCTCGGAAATATTCCGCCATAGTTAGGGCAGTTAAACCAACTCTCATACGAGCTCCCGGTGGTTCATTCATTTGGCCATAGACTAGAGCTACCTTTGATTCCTCAATATTTTTTTCATTAATTACTCCGGATTCCTTCATTTCCATATAAAGATCATTTCCTTCACGAGTCCGTTCCCCTACTCCACCGAATACGGATACGCCCCCATGAGCTTTAGCAATGTTATTGATTAATTCCATGATCAGTACTGTTTTACCTACTCCAGCCCCCCCAAATAGTCCTATTTTTCCTCCACGTCGATAAGGAGCTAAAAGATCGACGACCTTAATACCTGTTTCAAAGATGGATAATTTCGTATCTAACTCGATAAAGGCAGGCGCAGATCTATGAATAGGGAACGTTGCACTACTATCTACAGGACCCAAATTGTCAACAGGCTCCCCAAGAACGTTGAAAATTCGTCCGAGAGTAGCTCCACCGACCGGAACACTGAGAGGAGCTCCCGTGTCAATCACTTCCATTCCTCTCATCAACCCGTCCGTAGCACTCATAGCTACAGCTCTAACTCGATTATTTCCTAATAATTGTTGTACCTCACAAGTCACATTAATTTGCTTATCGGCAGTGTCTCTACTCTGGACTACCAAAGCGTTATAAATATAAGGTAACTTGCCTGGGGGAAAAGTGACATCCAGCACGGGTCCAATAATTTGATCGATACGACCTGTACTTTTTTCTTCAATTGTGGAAACCCCGGGAGGAGAAGTAGTAGGATTGGTTCTCATAATTATCACATAATTAAAAAAAAGGAATTTGTCGAAATTTTTCTTTTTTTATTGTTGAATAATGCCAAATCAAATCAAAAAAAATCCAAAAGTAAAAAGGAAATGAATTAGTTAATTCAATAAGAGAGAAAAGGGGACCAGGACTTGATTTCGTTGCCCAAGCGAATCCCATTCAATCGTTTACTCATGGAATGAGTCCATTGGAAAGTTCAATCAATCTTTTTTTTCATATACATTTTGCCTTTTGTGGAGGATCTGTGCCTACTCTACTTTCCTATCTAGGACTTCGATATACAAAATATATACTACTGTGAAGCATAGATTGCTGTCAACAAAGAATTTTATTAGTATTTAGTTAGGTATTTGCATTCAAAATAAGAAAAGAGAACTATTAAGAACTTGTAAAATAAGGATTAGGAATTAATTTGGGTTGCGCTATATCTATCAAAGAGTATACAATAATTATGGATTTGGTAAATCAAATCCATGGTTTAATAACGAACCGTGTTAACTTACCATAACAACAACTCAATTCCTATCGAATTCCTATATTGGAATTCCTATAGGATAGAACATACACAGGGTGTACGCATTATATATGAATGAAACATATTCATTAACCTAAGCATGCCCTCAATTTTCTTTAATGAGTTGATATTATATTAATTGAATATCCTTTTTGTTTTACGAGATTTTTGCTAAAGTTTCATTTACGCCTAATTAACATCGAGTAGACCCTGTTATTGTGAGAATTCTTAATTCAAGAGTTATAGGGAGGGACTTATGTCACCACAAACAGAAACTAAAGCAGGTGTTGGATTTCAAGCTGGTGTTAAAGATTATAAATTGACTTACTACACCCCAGAGTATGAAACTAAGGATACTGATATCTTGGCAGCATTCCGAGTAAGTCCTCAGCCTGGGGTTCCGCCCGAAGAAGCAGGGGCTGCAGTAGCTGCCGAATCTTCTACTGGTACATGGACAACTGTTTGGACTGATGGACTTACCAGTCTTGATCGTTACAAAGGACGATGCTATCACATCGAGCCTGTTGCTGGGGAAGACAACCAATGGATCTGTTATGTAGCTTATCCATTAGACCTATTTGAAGAGGGTTCCGTTACTAACATGTTTACTTCCATTGTAGGTAACGTATTTGGTTTCAAAGCCCTACGTGCTCTACGTTTGGAGGATCTACGAATTCCCCCTACTTATTCAAAAACTTTCCAAGGCCCGCCTCATGGTATCCAAGTTGAAAGAGATAAGTTGAACAAGTACGGTCGTCCTTTATTGGGATGTACTATTAAACCAAAATTGGGATTATCCGCAAAAAATTATGGTAGAGCGTGTTATGAGTGTCTACGTGGTGGACTTGATTTTACCAAAGATGATGAAAACGTAAACTCACAACCATTTATGCGCTGGAGAGACCGTTTTGTCTTTTGTGCCGAAGCTATTTATAAATCACAGGCCGAAACCGGTGAAATCAAGGGGCATTACTTGAATGCGACTGCGGGTACATGTGAAGAAATGATTAAGAGAGCTGTATTTGCAAGAGAATTAGGGGTTCCTATTGTAATGCATGACTACTTAACTGGGGGATTCACCGCAAATACTACTTTGGCTCATTATTGCCGCGACAATGGCCTACTTCTTCACATTCACCGTGCAATGCATGCAGTTATTGATAGACAGAAAAATCATGGTATGCATTTCCGTGTATTAGCTAAAGCATTGCGTATGTCTGGGGGAGATCATATCCACTCCGGTACAGTAGTAGGTAAGTTAGAAGGGGAACGCGAAATGACTTTAGGTTTTGTTGATTTATTGCGCGATGATTTTATTGAAAAAGATCGTGCTCGCGGTATCTTTTTCACTCAGGACTGGGTATCCATGCCAGGTGTTATACCGGTAGCTTCAGGTGGTATTCATGTTTGGCATATGCCAGCTCTGACCGAAATCTTTGGGGACGATTCTGTATTACAATTTGGTGGAGGAACTTTAGGACATCCTTGGGGAAATGCACCTGGTGCAGCAGCTAATCGAGTGGCTTTAGAAGCCTGTGTACAAGCTCGTAACGAAGGGCGCGATCTTGCTCGCGAAGGTAATGAAATTATCCGAGCAGCTTGCAAATGGAGTCCTGAACTAGCCGCAGCTTGTGAAGTATGGAAGGCGATCAAATTCGAGTTCGAGCCGGTAGATACTATTGATTAACTAGATAAAACTAAAGATAAAGAAGGTATAAATAAAAAAGAAACGAAATAAAAAGAGAAAAAAATCAGTTATGAAATGCAGTAATTCTTCTTTATTCTTCTAATTGATTGCAATTAAACTCGGCTCAATCTTTTTTAGAAAAAAAAGATTGAGCCGAATAAAAATAGATCATGATATGATCATGAGACTTGACAAATTGAGATTCGTCTATTCTATATATCTAGAATATATATATTAAGGTATAATACAATAAAGAAATACAAATAAAATAATAAAATAATAAAATATAGTATTATCATATGATAATGATAATGGAATCAAATACGCAGTATTTACAGAAAAAAGTCTTCGTTTATTGGGAAAGAATCAATATACTTTTAATGTCGAATCGGGATTCACTAAGACAGAAATAAAGCATTGGGTCGAACTCTTCTTTGGTGTTAAGGTGGTAGCTGTGAATAGCCATCGACTACCTGGAAAAGGTAGAAGAATAGGACCTATTCTGGGCCATACAATGCATTACAGACGTATGATCATTACCCTTCAACCGGGTTATTCTATTCCACTTCTAGATAGAGAAAAAAACTAAAGGAGAATGAATGAAAAAAGACATAGTTTGGAAGTTAGACCTTTTTATAGGACTCTCTTTCAATTTCAAAAAAGAGGACGTTTGAAACTTTTAACAGGCGTAATCGTGAGTCAACAAGTGACTCGAACTGTGTGTAAAAAAAGAAGCATTTTTTTTTTTTCAAAATGCTAGAACTAGATAAGGAAGTTTTCTATAACCTTGAGAAAAAGGATAAAAAGGTAGTTTTTTTTTAGTTTATGACTCCGATCAAGAGCGAGAAATCCTTGATTTGGGATTGGACATAGAACCTGGACCCATCGTAGAGACGTTTAGTTCAAAAGAAAGGATCGTATCCTGATGGTAAGAATTATACTTTCGTGGAAATACAGCGCTATAGACTTCAATGCGGTAGAGTAGACGTTTTGTTTCTAATTTTTCTGGACCAAACCTCCGCTCCGACCCAACGATACAATGAATTTTTTCTGTTCATATTCATAAATAAAAAAGATTCGGAATCGCAATGCTACTATATGCGTCCAGAGGAGTATTTGGAATAATATTCTTCTATAATCCATTATTGCGGGGGGTCTTACTAACAGGGCTTCGCTGCACGGGACAGGTCTTCGTCGAAAAGCTAACTCCACCCGGCATTTTCATACCCTTTCTTTGGGTGGTATATCGCCTTTTAAAGTCTAAGAGGGTAGTAGGGGATCTATAGTAGGTAAGATAATTTGCCCTTTGATTTTGATTGAATATACTATTTTTCCGCCTTTACCACGCATTATTGTATGCGCTTCTAGAGAAGTATGTATGCAGGAAGTAAATTCTAACCGCTTTCTTTTGAATCCAATTTCAAATTAGATTAGAAAGATAGAAAGGCCATGAGGATGGGAAAATCAAAATAAAATCTTTTTAATTAGTTCTCCTTTTTTGGAATTTTCTTATTATCCTTTCATTTTTTTTACAGAATATTTTTCAAACTAAAAATAAAAAATACAATACAATAGTCAATATTCCTTATAATAGATATACTTAATTATATCATAAGAATCTTAAGATATTTTTCGACTAGATAGAAATAGTAAATTTGAATTGAGACACCTATTCCATGACGGATTTAAACTTACCTTCTATTTTCGTGCCTTTAGTAGGCTTAGTATTTCCGGCAATTGCAATGACTTCTTTATTTCTTTATGTGCAAAAAAATAAGATTGTCTAGTATTTTTTAGTGTAAGTAATATAATATGGTAGGGTATGTGGCTTTTTCTACACACACTTTCTACACACAAATGAAAAACGGTTATGGATGCGGATATAGGCTACGAGCATAAATGCATGAATATGCAGAGCCAGGTATAGCGAGTTTTATTTTATTTATTTTAATTGAATCAACGAATATTTTTTGAATAGAAAGTCAATGTATCTAACCTATTATTTCACAGGAGTACTAGTTGCTGAAGGCGATTTCAGAATCAAAAAAAGTAAAGTCAAAATTATTTAGCTTATTCTCTCAATTTCAATCGACCGCTGCTGGATTTAGTATATCTAATATGAATTGGCGATCAGAACACATATGGGTAGAACTTCTAAAAGGTTCTCGAAAAAGGGGTAATTTTTTCTGGGCCTGTATTCTTTTTCTAGGTTCACTAGGATTCTTATCGGTTGGGATTTCCAGTTATCTTGGTAAGAATATTATATCTATACTTCCATCTCAAGAAATTCTTTTTTTTCCGCAGGGGGTCGTGATGTCTTTCTACGGAATCGCAGGCCTATTCATTAGCTCCTACTTGTGGTGTACTATTTTGTGGAATGTAGGTAGTGGTTATGACCGATTCGATAGAAAAGAGGGAATAGTGTGCATTTTTCGTTGGGGATTCCCTGGAATAAAACGTCGCGTCTTCCTTCGATTCCTTATGCGGGATATCCAATCAATTAGAATTCAGGTTAAAGAGGGTCTTTATCCTCGTCGTATTCTTTATATGGAAATCCGGGGCCAGGGGATCATTCCCTTGACTCGTACTGATGATAAATTTTTTACTCCACGAGAAATTGAACAAAAAGCTGCCGAATTGGCCTATTTCTTGCGCGTACCAATTGAAGTATTTTGAGGTATCTTTTTTGAACTGAGTTGAATGAAGAAAAGAAGAATTGGAAGAAGAAAAGTTTTCTCAACACAGGGAGGAAGTCCCTTCTAAATTGGATTTGTTATTGTAAGGGGATTTTTAAGTATTTATCTAAAGGAAGGAACAAACGAGGATAAGAGAAATTTGCTTTTAATTTTTTTTTATCCAAGTTAGATATATCGCATACTATTCTTCCTTTTTCATCCGAAAGGGCTTTTTTTTTATTCTATTTCACTATTTCATTCCATCTAGATCTAAGAAAGAACCCAATGCACTGAAATTCCACTAATAACTAATATACAAAAAAGAAGAATAGATACAGGGTATCAAACCTATAGAGTTTTTGCTTCAAAGAAATAGAAATATCATGAAATAGAAATATCATCATATAGAGTCAGGGAATGGAATAGAGTCAGCGAATGAAGCATATTCATTAACAACTCCATTTACAGATCAAAAATGAAAAAAAAGAAAGCATTGCCTTCTTTACTATATCTTGTATTTATCGTACTTTTGCCTTGGGGGGTCTCTTCCTCATTTAACAAATGTCTGGAACTTTGGATTAAGAATTGGTGGAATACCAGGCAATCCGAAACTCTCTTAACTGATATTCAAGAGAAAAGGATTCTAGAAAGATTCATAGAATTAGAAGAACTTTCTCTCTTGGACGAGATGATAAAAGGGAAACTAAAGACACATGTACAAAAACCTCCTACAGGAATACACAAGGAAATAATACAATGGGTCAAAATAAATAATGAGGATCATCTCCATACCATTTTGCATTTCTCGACAAATATAATCTGTTTGGCTATTCTAAGTGGTTCTTTTTTTCTGGGTAAAGAGGAACTTGTCATTTTGAATTCTTGGGTTCAGGAATTCTTCTATAATTTAAATGACTCAATAAAAGCTTTTTTTATTCTTTTAGTTACTGATTTTTTTGTTGGATTTCACTCCACCCGTGGTTGGGAACTAGTAATTCGTTGGGTCTACAACGATTTTGGATGGGCTCCTAACGAGCTTATTTTCACTATTTTTGTTTGTAGTTTTCCAGTAATTCTAGATACATGTTTGAAATTTTGGGTCTTTTTTTGTTTAAATCGTCTATCTCCTTCGCTTGTAGTCATTTATCATTCAATTAGTGAAGCATAAATTCATTTGATCTCCCGATATTAATATTAATCAAATTAGCAAGCATCTTTTTTTAGAAAGAAAGCCCTTTTCCATTTTAGCAAAATTCTTTCTATTTATACCTACTTTAAGGTATTCATCATTGCAGTACAACTGTTGCAGTAGAATGACAACAGATTCGTGTATAGGGAACTAGATTAGCTTAGCTACCTATCTAATTTATTGTAGAAATTCTGGGATCTGCGATTGGACATGGAAAATAGAAATACTTTTTCTTGGGTAAAGGAACAGATAACTCGATCGATTTCTGTATCGATCATGATATACGTAATAACTCGGACATCTATTTCAAATGCATATCCCATTTTTGCGCAGCAGGGTTATGAAAACCCACGAGAAGCAACTGGACGAATTGTATGTGCCAATTGCCATTTAGCTAGCAAGCCCGTCGATATTGAAGTTCCCCAAGCTGTGCTTCCCGATACTGTATTTGAAGCAGTTCTTCGAATTCCTTATGATATGCAATTGAAACAAGTTCTTGCTAATGGAAAAAAGGGAGGGTTGAATGTAGGTGCTGTTCTTATTTTGCCCGAGGGATTCGAATTAGCGCCGCCCGATCGTATTTCCCCTGAGTTAAAAGAAAAGATAGGAAATCTTGCTTTTCAGAGTTATCGTCCCGATAAAAAAAACATTCTTGTGATAGGCCCTGTTCCCGGTAAGAAATATAGTGAAATTGTCTTTCCCATTCTTTCCCCTGATCCTGCTACGAAGAAAGATGCTCATTTCTTAAAATATCCCATATATGTAGGGGGAAACCGAGGAAGAGGACAGATCTATCCTGATGGTAGCAAGAGTAACAATACAGTCTATAATGCTACGTCAACAGGTATAGTAAGAAAAATACTACGTAAAGAAAAGGGGGGGTATGAAATATCCATAGTTGATGCATCAGATGGACGCCAAGTGATTGATATTATACCTCCCGGACCAGAACTTCTTGTTTCAGAGGGGGAATCCATCAAGCTTGATCAACCATTAACAAGCAATCCTAATGTGGGAGGTTTTGGTCAGGGGGACGCAGAAATCGTGCTTCAGGATCCATTACGTGTCCAAGGCCTTTTGTTCTTCTTCGCATCCGTTATTTTGGCACAAGTTTTTTTGGTTCTCAAAAAGAAACAGTTTGAAAAGGTTCAATTGTACGAAATGAATTTCTAGGTCCCGGGATTTCTTACCATCAAGTTGGTAAAAAGCCTCGATTTATTGGCAATTGCTAGAATTATCTATGATCTATTTTGGAAATCCTTTTTTTGTTTAGACTGCTTTTTGTTTATGAGATGTCTGGAATTCCTTATTTATATCCCATGCAAAAGAAGAGAATCCAAGGCAAAGGCGAGAACAATCAAATTAAAATTTCTTCTTTTTCGGAGGGATTGCAGGTCTTCTTAATCGTCTATTCGGCACAAGAAAAAGCCTTTTTCTTGTGCCGATTCTTCTTGTATCAAAATAAGAATCCTTTTTCTTCCTAATTCGTCAAAGATTACTATTTCTTCTTTATTCGGGTCTGTCTCTTGGACCTCTTTTTCTTTTGCTTAGGTTTAGCCGAGGTAGTGGACAAACAGAGGGGAAGAAAATATGGCGGGGGAAAAATTTCTTGTGATTGTGAGCAAATTGCTTGGCTTGTTTAATTAAGTTCAACTTCAAATTTACAGAAATTTTGCAAAAAAAAAGTAAACTCTTCCATTGAAGGTTTTTTTATTTTTAGGCTAGTTGAATAGTTTTGATTAAGGTTTTATTAGTTTATTACTCGAAACTAAATCAAGGATTTTCAGGATACTTCCTTCGTGGAATAAGATATTGGATCCTCGAGTGATCTCTTTTTCTTGTTGCTTCATAAGAGTGAATCGAATAGATTCAATTCGCGTTATAAGAGTAAAATAAAAATTCCGCGGGTCCTTTCCGCTCTAATCAGATAAAGGGGGGTAAGGACCCGCTAAGCTCCTACTTTTTCATGTTTACAATCTGGTCCCTCCGATTACTATAGAGATGAACCCAATCCAGAATATGAACCATAAAAGAAAACACCTACTAAACCAATCACAGCAATACCAGCTACAGTACCTATCAGCCAAAGAGGAATTCTTCCAGTAGTATCGGCCATTTCCCCTACTTTCCTCCACATTTTATCAATTGGTCATGCTAGAGACAAAAACAGTCATGGGTAGTTATAAGGATGGTATCCTTCCAAATGGGATAAGAGAATTCTTATTAGTCTCTTTCTTTCTCTCAATTGAAGAAGTAATTGGAAAATAAAACAGCAAGTACAAAAATGAGTAATAAACCCCAGTATAGACTGGTACGATTCAATTCAACATTTTGTTCATTCGGGTTTGATTGTGTCATAGTTCTATAGTTGGAATTTGTTTTATCGTTGGATGAACTGCATTGCTGATATTGATCCCAAGAAAAAAACAGTAGGTACAGCTAGTCCGTGAATAGCCAGCCATCGCACTGTAAAAATAGGATAGGTTCGATCTATGGTCATTGAGGGCCTCCTAAAAGGATCTACTAAATTCATCGAGTTGTTCTAAAGAATCAAAACGGTCGGTTATTAACGGAATTCCTTGTCGGCTTTCCGTGAAATACTCGTTTGGCCTAGGACTTCCAAACACGTCATAAGCTAAACCCGTACTGACAAATAACCAACCCGCAATGAATAGGGAAGGTATAGTAATGCTATGAATAACCCAGTATCGAATACTGGTAATAATATCAGCAAAAGAACGTTCTCCCGTGCTTCCAGACATGCTGAACTCCCAAAATTTTTGTACATTCAAAAAAGGAATTGATTCCGTAAAAGATGGGATCGACCAGTAAATAGAAAATTACTGATATTTCATCCTTGTGAGATTGTCAATTTTGTACCAAAGGTGTATTTTGAGTATACCGAATTAGTATAGCTATCCTTCCTATGGCACAGCAATCTGGTTTTGCCTGGTTCCGAAACATAATTACTTTTTTATTTTTTTTTTGTCTATAGGTAAGCTATATGTTATTCAAGGCATCAATAGAAAACCCCATTTTTGTAGGTTCTACTTACTTTTCATTGGCTTCGGAATAATAGAGTAATTCGGAATAGCAGCCAAAATCTTGGGAAAATCTAAGTTAATGATCAATAGGTTTGGATAAATAATTTAGGAAGGATATTCTCATACTGACACAATACAAGGACAAGTATATGTGAAATCTATCCTTTCATAATTCGTAATTCATCCTTGTATTGTTTGTTGGATTAGGTCTAACTTTCTTGACCAAACTGCGAGCGCGGAACTTTACGAGATGAAATAGGGAAAGACAGAAGATAGAATAGAACTTAAAAGGATAATTGAAGTGACTCGTCTTCGAATCTACTTTGGTTGGAGTTCGAAAAAGGAATAAAAATAAAGTAAATTCAAGGAAGAGCTTTCTTTTTTTTTTTTTTTTAACAGCCCCTTGGCAGGTCGTGGAATGCTTTTGTTCTCCTCTTATTCCATATGGAATACAATCAGTTAAAATAAGAAGGAATAGGGGAATATTCGATCGTTCACTCCAAAAAGAGGGTCCTATTGAAAAAGAAATTATCCAAAATAGAAAGAAGTTTTTTTTTTCAAATTCAATTGTTTATTTATCTCTTATTCAAAAATTTCCCTGAAAATTGAATTTCTTTTTTTCATTCAATGGGGTTAGATGATCTAGTTCTTAATATTATTACTTTACTCAATTGACAAATTCCACAACAAATCTCTTGATTCGGAATTAGGGACTCATGTATCATCTGATGAATCCACTTTCTTTTACACTTCTGTATCTTACTCTATCTTGTTTTTTAGTATTATCTAAAATAACTGATGAATTATGAATTTTCCATAACTTAGGTAAATGCTTTACCAACATATGTAGTGTAGTAAAAAAAAATAAATGGAATTTAACTCTTTCATGCTTACTTTAACTAGTTATTTTGGTTTTCTACTGGCTGCTTTAACTATAACCCCAGCTCTATTTATTGGCTTGAACAAGATACGCCTTATTTGAATTGACTGAATAATTATAATTCAGAAAAGAAAAATCTTTCTTTGGGATTCCTGGCATTCTACGACTCTTTTCCAGACTAATTAGGAATTCTTTTCTTGGTCATTGAGATTCGTGGATAATTTAGAGTACTATTTAGGGATAGATCGTACCTCTTTTTTTATCCCCTCGAACAAATCGAAATGATTGAAGTTTTTCTATTTGGAATCGTCTTAGGCCTAATTCCTATTACTTTAGCGGGATTATTCGTGACTGCGTATTTGCAATACAGGCGTGGGGATCAGTTGGATCTTTGATTGAGTCATTTTTTTTTTTTGATTGACCTCCTCCAGACCAGAGAGGAGGTCAAATTGAAATTGGAGTTACAATTCAATTTTGTTAAGTTATTTTACTCTGCTTCGACATAAAATAGATGGAATCACGCTCTGTAGGATTTGAACCTACGACATCGGGTTTTGGAGACCCGCGTTCTACCGAACTGAACTAAGAGCGCTTTCATTCATTCAAAAAGAAAATCTTTTTCTATTCCTAATGTATCTCACGTACGTATAGTCTCCACAAATTCAAGTTATACCCACTTTACTTTAATTGATCTCGTCGCTACTGCCTATAAAGAAGAAAGAAGTAATAGGTAGGGATGACAGGATTTGAACCTGTGACATTTTGTACCCAAAACAAACGCGCTACCAAGCTGCGCTACATCCCTTTTCCAAATTAAATTGTTGTACAATGCCATTGTACACAATTCCTGTCTTCTTTTCCACATCATAATTTTCTTCTTCTTTCTTTCTCTATCTATATATAGAACCCTCGTGTCATTTCTTCTTTTTGGTCTCATATAATTAAGGAATTATATACATATAAAATCCAATATAATTTCGCCTATAAAAGAAGGATTACTTTTCCTTGGTAATATATAGGAAGAAGGGGTCATCTTTTTCTTTTTTAGGGATAGGAAAATTTCGTCGATATGGTTCATTTTATATATAGCATAACAATCTTGGGCAAGAGTTTATGATCATATATGTATTCCAACAAGGAAGGAGGATTTTCAATGCGGGATATAAAAACATATCTCTCTGTAGCACCCGTGCTAAGTACTCTATGGTTTGGTGCTTTAGCAGGTTTATTGATAGAAATTAATCGTTTATTCCCAGATGCTTTGTCATTCCCTTTTTTTTAATTCTAGTTATTGCTATGGGAGGGATAGATTTCTTCGTGATATGACAAAATTTGATCCTTTTCAATCTTTTTTTAGTATCGGAAGGAAAAAGAAAGAAAAGATGGATTGGGTTGAACCTCAGAGTCATTAAAAATTTGGTAAACCCCATTTTTGAAAATAGAAATTCAATTTAAAGGGGTACCCAAGCTAAATAAGGCCTCAGAAATCAGAGCATAGAAGAAAGGCGGGGCTGGCTAATTAAATGAAAGGATTTCGAACCAAAATCTTTGCTAATTCGACAAGGATTGTATTCTTTAATTATTTCTCTATTTTTTATTACTTAATTAAAGAATAAAAAAAAATTATTCTAATGAATTTTATTCTTCTTCTTCGGATTCAAAATAGAAGAATAAAAGAATAAGTAGAAGAATTAAGTTAAGTCAATCCAAAAAGAAAAGGAGGTTCATGGCCAAGGGAAAAGATGTTAGAATCAGAGTTATTTTGGAATGCATCAGTTGTGTTCGAAAAGGTGCCAATGAGGAATCGACGGGGATTTCTAGATATAGTACTCAAAAGAATCGCCACAATACACCCGGACAATTAGAATTCAAAAAATTTTGTCGTTATTGTCGCAAGCATACGACTCATCACGAAATAAAGAAATAGGAACATCGTGTGTTTGATCTTTCCAAACAACAGAAAGAGTAAGAACTTCATATTTAATATATAAAGAAAACATAGTATAGAATACAAAATACAAATCAACTCATCTGATTTCCGGTAGATATTATTTCATATGTATAGAGGGTATTCATATACTATAATATGAATCAAATAAGATATGGATCAAAGAAAAACTACTTCTTCTGGATCCTAAATTAATAAAATAAAGAAGTGAATTTTCAAATTTTCAAATTTTAAATAAGGAATAAATCATGTATACATCTAAACAACCTTTTCTTAAATCTAAGCAACCCTTTAGTAAATCCAAGCAAACTTTTAATAAATCCAAGCAACCCTTTCGTAAATCCAAGCAAACTTTTCGTAAATTCAAGCAACCTTTTCGTAAATCTAAACAACCTTTTCGTAGGCGTCCCCGGATTGGCCCGGGAGATCGAATTGATTATAGAAACATGAGTTTAATTAATAGATTTATTAGTGAACAAGGAAAAATATTATCGAGACGAATAAATAGATTAACCTTGAAACAACAACGATTAATTACTCTTGCTATAAAACAGGCTCGTATTTTATCTTTCTTACCGTTTCGTAACTATGAGAACGAAAAGCAATTTCAAGCCCAGTCAATTTCAATAATTACAGGTTCTAGACCCAGAAAAAATAGACATATTCCTCAATTAACGCAAAAGTACAATTCCAATCGAAACTTAAGAAACAACAACCAAAATTTAAGAAACAACAACCGGAACTTAAGTTCCGATTGTTGATGTTTTATTCGAATTCGAAAGGGCCAGACCTATATATATTATAAAGAAAGTAATCCAGCTCGTTGATTCCTACCACTTAATCTTAATTTATTGTATCTTCCCGGAGTTCCCTCTCCGGGAATTCATCTTTTATTATTCCAGTATATTACTTTATTTATACCTTTAATTGATGATCTTTATTTTATTGGAAATCGTGTAAAGATTATTTGGATTTGATACAGCTACTTGTGCAAGCATTTTACGATTAAGAATCAATTTCTTCTTGTACAGGTTGTGTATTAATTTACTATAACTATCGAATACTTTATATACCCGCGTTGCTGCGTTTATCCGAGTGATCCACAAACGACGAAAATCCCTCTTTTGCCTACCTCTATCTCGATGAGAGGAAACAAAAGCTCTTTTTACCTGTTGGGTAATCATTCGATTAAGTCTTAAATGAGCCCCTCTAAAGTTTGAGGCAAATGAACGCATTTTTGTTCGTCGTCTCCGGGCTATATATCCTCGCGGAACTCTGGTCATTGAATCAAATTAACCTTAATGAATAACTAATGATTTCTCTTCTTTTAGCCACCCTTTTTCTCATTAATAACAAAACTAATTATTCCGATATATAAAATATTAATTCCAATGGCTTTTGCTATAGTAACCTTCCCAACCACGATTTTTTATTCCACTCCGTTCAGTTATTTCTATACGAAATAACAAATTCATTCTAATAATACTAAAAAAAATAGTGGGTTCCATCGTTTCTATGGTTCCCTTTTAAACGGTGAGGCCCTCTCTATACACCGGAGCCCTTTCTTTCATCAAAAGGTATTGCGAACTTGTATAGTCCACATTCTTTGGCTCTACCTATCCATTATAGAGTAAATAGCTCTTTTCACAATAAGAGTTATCCATACAGTGACGGTATTTAATTATGAAAGTTGGCTAAGTAGCTGACCCTGTTAGTCCGTTCTTTTAAGATAAAGGAGCATAAGCCTTTTTCTTTTTATTACTATTTCCTCCGCTTAATGGATAACCATTTGCTACCAATGGGAGAATTGCTTCTTATTTCCAATTTAGATAATTGGATTTGCACCAAAGGAAACCATAAATTCCATATACCATAGAAATCTAGGATAGAGAAGCTATATCCTATTCATTGGTACTAATCATGGATACTTCAATTTTTTTTATATTTGTTTGAAGTCATGATCTGAACGAGTCGCACATACACCCTAGCACATGTTCCTCGACGCTGAGGGCATCCTTTAAGCGCGGCCGTTTTTCGAGCATTTCGTATTGGCTGTCTTGCGTTTCTAATAAGTTGTTTAACCGTCGGCATGTTGTATGTATATAGAAAAAAATGGATTGGTTTAGATCCATCTTAACCTGATGATTGCTCATCATGAAGTCTTTCTATTTTCTATTAAATCGAGGAAAACACGAATTTAGCTGTGAAATAACTTTACAAGAAATCCGGACACTACCAATCCTTAAACATTTCTGGAAACCACACTGGATCAGTATCGCAGTGCTTGTCAATCATTTCATCCCCTACAATATCGACAAGTCCATAAGCTTTGGCTTCGTCTGCTGACATAAAAACATCCCTTTCCATGTCTTCGGATACAACCCAAAAAGGCTTGCCTGTTCTTACTGCATAAACCCTTGTGATCATTTCGCGAACTTTGTGTAACTCTTCTACTTCTAGTAAAAATTCTGGTGTCCTTGCCCGATAATAAGCACTAGCAGGTTGGTGAAGCATAATCCTCGCGTGAGGGAATGCTATACGCTTGGTGGGTTCTCCTCCAAGCAGAATGAAGGACGCCATGGAGGCGGCTATTCCGAGGCATATTGTATATATATCTGGTGTCACCGTTTGCATCGTATCAAAAATAGCCATTCCTGAGATTAGCCACCCGCCTGGGGAGTTTATAAACAAAAAAATATCACTAATTCCATCTTCTATACTCAGATATACCATGAGACCTGTAATATGATTCGTGATCTCGCAACGAATCTCTTGACCTAAAAAAAGTGTCCTTTCTCGATACATAACATTGTATAAGTCAACCCAAGTCGCTTCTTCATCTCCAGGAATCCGGTAAGGTACTTTTGGAACACCAATGGGCATATTAGATTAATATTATTAAATTTAAGTAAGAAAACCACACTTTAATATGGAAACGTAAGAATGGAACAGAAAGAAAGAATCCGCAGTTTATTGTCTTAATTTTTATTCTTATTCTATATGAATATTATAGATTCTATTAATACGTAGATTGAAAGGTTATACATATAAGGAATGTAAGACAGATTGAATAAAGAAAAGGGAATGGGTGATTTGAATGCTAAACAAAGAGGGGTAGCGATCTATTCTTCGTTTTTTCCAAATTGGCCAAGTTACCCATTGCATATTGGCACTTATCGAGTATAGAATAGATCTGCTTCTCTTTCTTCTTATGAACAGAATTGGCTTCTTATTTTTAATGGAATGAAATAAATATTCGCGCTTTCTGACACAGAATCCCCTAGAAGGGTTAGGTACATAGGATATGGATAGTCTTTTTCAATGCGATAAAATAAAGCGACATCGTGTCTATTTTTCTTTGCTAAAGGGGTATTTCCATGGGTTTGCCTTGGTATCGTGTTCATACTGTCGTATTGAATGATCCGGGTCGATTGCTTGCGGTGCATATAATGCACACAGCTCTAGTTTCTGGTTGGGCTGGCTCAATGGCTTTATACGAATTAGCAGTTTTTGATCCCTCTGATCCTGTTCTGGATCCAATGTGGAGACAAGGTATGTTCGTAATTCCCTTCATGACTCGTTTAGGAATAACGGATTCGTGGGGTGGTTGGAGTATTTCAGGAGGAACTGTAACAAATCCGGGTATTTGGAGTTATGAAGGTGTGGCAGGTACGCATATTGTGTTTTCTGGCTTGTGTTTCTTGGCAGCGATCTGGCATTGGGTATATTGGGACCTAGAAATATTCTCTGATGAGCGGACGGGAAAACCCTCTTTGGATTTGCCCAAGATCTTTGGAATTCATTTATTTCTTGCAGGGGTGGCTTGCTTTGGCTTTGGGGCATTTCATGTAACGGGTTTGTATGGTCCTGGGATATGGGTATCCGATCCTTATGGACTAACTGGAAAAGTACAAGCTGTAAATCCAGCGTGGGGTGCAGAAGGTTTTGATCCTTTTGTTCCGGGGGGAATAGCTTCTCATCATATTGCTGCGGGTACATTGGGTATATTAGCGGGCTTATTCCATCTTAGTGTCCGTCCGCCTCAACGTCTATATAAAGGATTACGTATGGGCAATATTGAAACTGTACTTTCCAGTAGTATCGCTGCTGTTTTTTTTGCAGCTTTCGTAGTTGCTGGAACTATGTGGTATGGGTCAGCAACGACCCCAATCGAATTATTTGGGCCTACTCGTTATCAGTGGGATCAGGGATACTTTCAGCAAGAAATATATCGAAGAGTTAGCAATGGTTTAGCCGAAAATCTTAGTTTATCAGAAGCTTGGTCTAAAATTCCCGAAAAATTAGCCTTTTATGATTATATTGGTAATAATCCGGCAAAAGGGGGATTATTCAGAGCAGGCTCAATGGACAATGGGGATGGAATAGCTGTTGGATGGTTAGGACATCCCGTCTTTAGAGATAAAGAAGGACGTGAGCTTTTTGTACGCCGTATGCCTACTTTTTTTGAAACATTTCCGGTTGTTTTGGTAGATGAGGAGGGAATTGTTAGAGCAGACGTTCCTTTTAGAAGAGCAGAATCCAAATATAGTGTTGAACAAGTAGGTGTAACGGTGGAGTTCTATGGTGGCGAACTTAATGGAGTAAGTTATTCTGATCCTGCTACTGTAAAAAAATATGCGAGGCGTTCTCAATTAGGGGAAATTTTTGAATTAGACCGGGCTACTTTGAAATCTGATGGTGTTTTTCGCAGCAGTCCAAGGGGTTGGTTCACTTTTGGTCATGCTACCTTTGCTTTGCTCTTCTTTTTCGGACACATTTGGCATGGCGCTAGAACATTGTTCCGAGATGTTTTTGCTGGTATTGATCCAGATTTGGATGCTCAAGTGGAATTTGGAACATTCCAAAAAGTGGGAGATCCAACTACAAGGAAACAGGCAGTTTGATACACATTGTTATAGTATCTTTCACCTCTCTTTTTTGATTTGACATGGGAAACATCTCCCATCCTTTCTTTGACTCTTTTTCTTTCTTTATATGGGAAATTATCCCAAATGACAAATGAATAGGTGTGGAAGTTATAATTGTAAATAAACCAGGATCGAATCTATGGAAGCATTGGTTTATACGTTCCTTTTAGTTTCGACTTTAGGGATAATTTTTTTCGCTATCTTCTTCCGAGAACCACCTAAGGTTCCACCAACTCCAACTAAAAGAATAAAATAATTTCATTTAAGTAAGAAGTCCCCCTATCTGGGAGACTTCTTACTTAAATTAGTCTCCGTGTTCTTCGAATGGATCTCTTAATTGTTGAGAGGGTTGCCCAAACGCGGTATATAAGGCATACCCAGTAAAGCTTACAAGTAAACCAGATATGGAGATGGCGACTAAAGTTGCTGTTTCCATTTTTATAGAATTTCAAGATTACAATGGATCTACGAAAAGATCGTGTATTTACAACTACAACGGAATAGTATACAAAGTCAACACCAATGATTAAATAGAATTTATGGCTACACAAACCGTTGAAGATAGTTCTAAACCTAGGCCAAAACGAACTGGTGCAGGTAGTTTACTGAAACCCTTGAATTCGGAATATGGGAAAGTCGCCCCGGGTTGGGGGACTACTCCTTTTATGGGGATCGCAATGGCTTTATTCGCTATATTCCTATCTATCATTTTAGAAATTTATAATTCTTCCGTTTTACTGGACGGAATTTTAACCAATTAGGTTTCTACTAACTAAAACTAGGAAGTCAGAGTTTTTCCATCCAAAAAAGCCTTTCTAGTTTAAGATCTACATTTCTAGATATTATGGTAGTTCGACCGCGGAATTTTTTTGTTTCGGTATCTCTGGAATATGAGTGTGTGACTTGTTAGAATTGATCCTATTGATAATACATAGAAAGGGCCTGTTATCTCTATCAAGATGATTCTAATTCGTCAGATATTATTTATTCTAGTATCTGGAACACGAAATAGATAGAGTGGATCAAAAAAAAATGGAACTATGATTCATACTCACTATTAAGACCTCGCAACCAGACTGAAAAATTCAAGTAGTTCTTAAATAAAAATAAAAAAGAAATTTTCTTCCTTCCAATTTTGTTTGCCCAAAAGACAACTTTTTTTCTCTCGATTTTGTCGAGTCATTACACTGATTCAATAAATGATTATCAAGCGGTTCTTATTCGAAGAACCCTTGCCTTTTGTTTAGCTTGAGACTAAATCATCGTGGCTCTAGTATGAATCTAAGGTTTTAATTGAACTGATTCATAGGATCTCAACAAGATAATTTCTATATTACGCATAAAAAAACAAATCCTTTATAGGGAAGAGAAAAGTCAAGAAGCCTCTAATGACCAACATAAGGGAAAGGAAGAAAGAAAGACGCGCCAACTTGAGATTTTTTGGCATTATCATCACAAAGAAGATATTCCGGATTTTTCTTATTTGATATCTTCAAGGCAAATCGACCCAATTCAGTGGCTGATGAAGTTTTGAACCTTTTTTCTAATATTCGTTGAAAATTTTTGTGTTTCTGCTTGAGCCGTACGAGATGAAATTTTCATATACGGCTCTTAGAGGGGGACTCGGGTTAGTTACCTATCTCAATAAAGTATATGATTGGTTTGAGGAACGTCTTGAGATTCAGGCAATTGCAGATGATATAACTAGTAAATATGTTCCTCCCCATGTCAACATATTTTATTGTTTAGGGGGAATTACACTTACTTGTTTTCTAGTACAAGTCGCTACCGGTTTTGCTATGACTTTTTACTACCGACCAACCGTTACAGAGGCTTTTTCCTCGGTTCAATACATAATGACCGAGGCCAACTTTGGTTGGTTAATCCGATCAGTTCATCGATGGTCAGCAAGTATGATGGTTTTAATGATGATCCTGCATGTATTTCGTGTGTATCTCACAGGGGGATTTAAAAAACCCCGCGAATTAACTTGGGTCACAGGTGTGGTTTTGGCTGTTTTGACTGCATCATTTGGTGTAACTGGTTATTCTTTGCCTTGGGATCAAATTGGCTATTGGGCAGTCAAAATTGTGACAGGTGTACCTGACGCCATTCCGGTAATAGGATCGCCTTTAGTGGAGTTATTACGCGGAAGTGCTAGTGTGGGCCAATCCACTTTGACTCGTTTTTATAGTTTACATACCTTTGTACTGCCTCTGCTTACTGCCGTATTTATGTTAATGCACTTTCCAATGATACGTAAGCAAGGTATTTCGGGTCCTTTATAGGGAAGGCATATCATAGAGAATTATAATTATCATATATCATATCGGGTAGGTTTTGGTATTTCATTGCTACAAGCATGGGTTATTGTAAAATAACACATGTCATTTGGATACTTCTCTTCAACTCCAAAGTATTTTTATACAATACAAATAGTTGAAGTTAATTTTACGAAAGAAAAAAGGCGGATTATGGGAGTGTGTGACTTGAATTATTGATTTGGCCATGCAGATAAAGAATTGGATCTGCCACATTAGAATTCACAACCAAAGGTGTCTCCGCATCCAATCAACATGTAAGTCCCCTACCTAGGAAGGATAGGCTGGTTCACTTGAGGAGAATATCTTCTATGATCATACCGCAACCATGTCATCCATGAACAGGCTCCGTAAGATCCCATAGAGTAGAAATGGAATAAGTCATGTGACATGATCCAGTTCTCTATTTATTACACTTACCTTTTTATTATAGTATGGAAATGCATTCATTTTCTTTGCATCGATTGTGATCCGCAATACTATCGGAGTAAAAGAAGGGATCTAAGGAAGAATGTAGGCTAAACTTTTTGATTTTTTATTAGTAACAAGTAAATATTTTGTTTGGAGGTAAGAAACTTGCGATATTGAGGGGATAAATACCAACTAATCAAGAGACATGAGACAATCCACAAAGCAATTGATCATGATCAAATTTGTAAGCCCACTTGGATATTGAGCATTTACCCATAAGAATAGGATTATTTTCAATGAGTAGTTGTAGGTGCAACTTCGGAAAAGAGAATCTGATAAAGCTTTTCTTGCCTAGAGTCATTGAGTCATTATAAACCTTAATTCTATTAAGGATCTTCCGCGGTCTTATTTCTTTCACTCTTGCTCGAGCCGGATGATGATAAATTCTCATGTCCGGTTCCTTTGGGGGATGGATCCTAAAGAGTTCACCTATCCCAATAACAAAGAAACCAGACTTAAATGATCCTGTATTAAGAGCTAAATTAGCTAAAGGGATGGGACATAATTATTACGGGGAACCCGCATGGCCCAACGATCTTTTATATATTTTTCCAGTAGTAATTCTAGGTACTATTGCATGTAATGTAGGTTTAGCGGTTCTCGAGCCATCAATGATTGGTGAACCGGCAGATCCGTTTGCAACTCCTCTGGAAATATTACCCGAGTGGTACTTCTTTCCCGTGTTTCAAATACTCCGTACGGTACCCAATAAGTTATTGGGCGTTCTTTTAATGGTTTCTGTGCCAACAGGCTTATTGACAGTACCTTTTCTAGAGAATGTCAATAAATTCCAAAATCCATTTCGCCGCCCAGTAGCTACGACCGTTTTTTTAATCGGTACTGTAGTAGCTCTTTGGTTAGGTATTGGAGCAACATTACCCATTGATAAATCATTAACTTTAGGTCTTTTTTAGATATTTTTTGATTCATTCAACCGTGAAGTACCATAGGTATCTAGGAAATAGTTACTTCCAAGTGAATCTTCCCTAGATACCTAAAATCCATTTTATTATGATCCATTTCGCGAAAATATAGATTGTACCAAAGATGCTAAATTGTTTTCTTTTTATTCTAACTCGAAAAAGAAGAAGAAAAAAAATTGCAATGGATTTAAAACGAGAGTTTATTCTTAAGTAAATCAATTGGGAGATGCTTCTCTAGAGTGTCCCATATATGTTTTCTATCTTCCATACGAAAACTGTCAATTCTCAGAAGATCTTCTTCAGTCTTACTCAAAAGGTCCAATAGTGTATGTATATTGGCCCTTTTTAGACAATTATACGTTCTAGAAGTCAATTCTAATTGATCAATAAAAATACAATTCAATGGAATTCCTTTTTTGTTTTTCTTTAGATTAGTTAATCTTTTTTGAAAAGTAAAAAGGGGTGGAGTAAACCTGTTTTTATTTTCTTCGAAACTAGCGCCCTCTTCCTCCGCGTGTAGAAAAGGAAGAAATAAATCAATCAAATTACGAGAAGCCTCATAAAGTGCTTCCTTAGGGGTTAAACTTCCATTAGTCCATATTTCTAGAAAAAGTATCTCGTGTTTTTCATTTCCATTCCCACAAGAAAAAATACTATAATTCACATTTCGAACAGGCATGGATACAGCATCTATAGGATAACTTCCATCTTGATAGTTCTTTCTGAGTTCTGTCTGATATCCACGATCTCTCTTGATCTGTAAATCAATACAGAAATCAATGGGCTCTGTCAAGTTAGCTATAGGTTGTGCCGTATCAACGATTTCTACGGAAGGCGGTAAGATGATATCTTGAGCAGTTATGTATCTAGGACCTTTGACGCAAATGGATGCGTCTCTAACTCCATAGAGATTACTTCTCAATACAATTTCTTTCAAATTTAGTAAAATTTCTTGTACGGATTCTTCAATACCTGCTATTGTAGAATACTCGTGCGGCACGCTCCCAAATTTTGCACGTGTGATACATGTTCCTTCTATTTCTCCAAGTAAAGCTCTTCGCAAGGCAATACCGACGGTGTCCGCTTGACCTTTTCTAAGCGGGGACAGAATGAAACGACCATAATAAAGGCGCTTACTATCTACTCTTGATTCAACACACTTCCACTGTAGTGTTTGAGTGGATCCTGCTACCTCCTCTCGAACCATAATAGACTAGTATTATTATTTTATCATTGAATCGTTTATTTCTCTTGAAATGAAAGTTGAAAGCGGGTTAATTCTTTTACAGACGTCTTTTTTTAGGCGGTCGACATCCATTATGCGGCATAGGTGTTACATCGCGTATACAACTTAATCGCACACCACTTTTAGCAATGGCTCGTAATGCGGCATCTCTTCCACTACCAGCGCCCTTTACCATAACTTCTGCTCGTTGCAAACCTACTGTACGAATAGCATCTACTGCTGTTCTTTGACCAGCATAGGGTGATGCTTTTCTTGAGCTTTTGAATCCACAAGTACCGGCCGAGGACCAAAAAACCACCCGACCTTGTGGGTCTGTAACAGTTATAATGGTATTGTTGAAACTAGCTTGAACATGAATAACCCCTTTTGTTATTCTACGTGCACTCTTCCGTAAACTAAAACGTGCATTCCTACGTAAACCAATACGCACTTTCTTACGTGAACCAATTTTTGGTATAGCTTTTGCCATATTTTATTATCTCATAAATATGAGTTAGAAATAAAAAAAAGAAAAAAAGATACAAAGATATCCGTTTCAGGGTAAAATAAACCCTTTACTTTAATTATTTTAAATGAAATTATTTTATTTGGAATTGGAACATTTCCGCGGGTACTTTTTTTTACTTTTTAGAAAGTAAAGTTCTTTTTCGAAAGATTACCCCTGTCTTTGTTTATGCTTCGGATTAGAGCAAATGACTCTAATTCGTCCACGCCTACGAATCAGTCGACATTTTGTACAAATTTTACGAACGGAAGCTCTTATTTTCATATTTCCGTATCCTTTTTTAAACTATGAATCTAATCTTTTGGAAAAAATAAGTCTCTTCGCTTGAATTTTAGAACTTAGAATTTATTACCCTAGAAAAAAAAAGAAAAACCTAATCCTTTGAATCTTTGGTATCCTTCAAATCTTCGCTATCCTTCAAATCTTCGCTATCCTTCGAGTCTTCGATACGCTTCGAATCCTTATGGGGAAGTCTATAAATTATACGTCCCTTGCTTGAATCATAACGACTTACTTCAATTTTGACCCTATCCCCCATCAGTATTCGTATAGAACTAGACCGTATCTTTCCTGAAATATAGCCTAGGATGATGGTGTCATTCTCTAGCCGAACGCGGAACATTCCATTGGGTAGGGCTTCCGTAACTAAACCTTCGAAAGTTACTTTTGCTTCTCTCGGGTTTTTTTTTTCTCTCCTATTTTTTTTTTCTGTCATATTTTTTTTCTCCTATTTTTCTATTTTTATTTTAAAAATAGGAAGGGCGAGATAGAATTCGAGCACTATAGGCGGGGCGATTACCATATATAACATAAGACTTCTCCCCCAATTCTGTTTAGTCGAGCTTCTCGATCTGTCATTATTCCTCGAGAAGTAGAAAGAATAGCAATTCCCATTCCACCCAAAACTTTAGGAATTCCTTGATAGTTGGTATAAATTCGTAAGCCGGGTCGGCTGATACGCTTTAAAAAGGTTCTTGTTCTATATATTCCTTTTATAGTCTTTCTCTTTTGATGTCGCAAAGTTGAAACCAAGAAATATCTGTTACGTTCCTGATGTTTCCGAACACTTTCAATAAAACCCTCTCGTAGAAGTATTTTAACAATGTTTTCGGTAATATTTGTAGATACTACTCGAACTGTTCCTTTTTTATTCATGTCCGCATTTCTTATAGAGGTTAGTAAATCAGCAATAGTGTCCTTGCCCATAAGACTCTAATTCTAGGTTCCTCCTAATTTTTCTATAATCAACATGTTTTCTTTTTTTTTTTTCATTTTGGATTTTAAAACATATACGTAAAACACAATCTACTAAATTAATTCTTTGGTCTCAATTTCGCCTACTAGTATTTATAATACTTCAGGAGCTAATGAAACTATTTTGGTAAAATTCAATTCTCTCAATTCCTCGGCAATCGCGCCAAAAACTCGAGTTCCTTTTGGATTGCCTTTTTGATCAATTATAACCGCAGCATTGTCATCATAGCGGATTATTATACCGTCTTCGCATTTGAACTCTTTACATGTACGTACAATTACAGCTCGAATTACTTCGGATCTTTCTAGAGGCATTTGGGGCAATGCGTCTTTGATTACAGCAACAATAACATCACCAATACGAGCATATCGCTGATTACCAGCAGCTCCTATGACTCGAATACACATCAATTTTCGAGCTCCACTATTATCTGCTACATTTAAAAGGGTCTGAGGTTGAATCATATTATTTTGATTTCAATTTGTTATTTCAATGCAAAAGGATGAAAGAAATATTGTCTTTCCAGAAAGAAAAACCGAGCATTTTTTTTTATCTTCCATACCCCTTTTAGGGTTCTATATCTCTAATCGAATAAATTGACTTCGTATGGGCATTTTACTGGCAGCTATGGAGATAGCTGCTCTAGCTACAGTTTCAGATACTCCCCCCATTTCATAAAGTATACGACCAGGTTTAACAACGGATACCCAATATTCGGGGGACCCCTTTCCCGAGCCCATACGTGTTTCCGTGGGTCTTAGTGTAACCGGTTTGTCGGGAAATATACGTACCCATATTTTTCCACCACGACGTGCATATCGTGTTATTGCTCTTCGTCCTGCTTCTATCTGTCTCGCCGTGATCCAAGCGGGTTCAAGTGCTTGAAGAGCATATCTACCAAAACAAATACGATTGCCTCGGCAGGATTTTCCTTTCATTCTTCCTCTATGTTGTTTGCGAAATCTGGTTCTTTTGGGGTTATAGTCGATGGTTCTCTTTCTTAGTTCCATCTCTACTGCAAAACTGGACATGAGAGTTTCTTCTCATCCAGCTCCTCGCGAATGGAATCAGAAAGCATGTAAATTTCTCTAATTCATAATATTCCAAAATATTACGGTACGGATAGATACACATTAATAGATAATAGAAAAAGTTCGGTTTTTTTTATATTGAATTTGTTAAAACAGAAAAATATAATATATAGTCAAAAAAGAAGATCTAGAATATATCCAGATGTGTGTGTATATTTATCTAAATTCTATATTTATAGATAATGTAATCCTTCTTAAAAAAATCCTTATTTTTACTCTTATTGAATCGCGGTAAAGTATTCTAATTCAATAAGAATTTCGCGGGCGAATATTTACTCTTTCCTGTCTTATTTGTTAATTTATAAACTTACCAAATAAGACAATTTTTTTGGTTTGTTCCGCCATCCCACCCAATGAAGTGTTAGGATTCTTTTCAATAAAATCCTATGGAATCATAGGTTCTGTCGTTCCCACTGCTTCTCCTTGAATGGTTAGGTCTGAATCCCGCAACGGAGCTTCCAAAAAATTTCTTTCCGAGTTAATTTTCTCAGTTTTATTAACCCGGGCGGCTCTTTATTATTGCTTTAAATTTGTAGTTCTTGTTTCAAGTTACAATTTTTAATTCTCTATTATTTTTATTATATTGATGCTTTATCACATTGCCTTTTATGATGTAATTCATAGACCATACATAGTGGAATCCTATATCTTATTTATTTCCTCTTCCTTCTTTCTATCATCCCTCCCTTTATCCACATCCCTTTAGTTTTGCTTCACAACCTAGAATCCCTTTTCTTTTTTAGAGAAAAAATTGCAGTTGCTACAACTATATGACACATCTACTCATTTATGTTATGATAGAGGTATTTATTCATATAGTGACTGTTTCTTAGTTAGGATCTCGACAATACGAAGCAATAGGTTGGTTATTAGTTAATTTTCTATAATTACTAAGTTTTTTTCTTAAAAAAAAGAAAAAAATAACGAGTCACACACTAAGCATAGCAATTATATTAAATGATTTATCAATTTTCATTAAATCTTATAGAAAGAGGTATAATTTCTTCTTTTGCAGGGATTTCAGGAAAAAAGTCTCTTGTCATTTTTTATTCTATCAATGGACAGAATCCGAAGACAAGATTACTTATTCTTCGTCTACGAATATCCAAATTTTTACACCTAATACTCCATAGATAGTCCGAATTGGATAGCAGCAATAATCAATTTTAGCGCGAATTGTTTGGAGGGGAAGTCTACCCTTTTTAATAGATTCGGCGCGTGCAATTTCTTTTCCTCCGAGACGACCCGCAATTTTTACTTTTACTCCCCTTATATCTGCTTTTTTAGTTAATTCAATGGCTTTTTTCATTGCCTTTCGGAATGAAACTCTATTTTTTAATTGGAAAGCTATATATTCTGCAAGAATGTTAGGCTGTCTATAAGGTTCTTTAACTTTTTCGATAGAAATATTAAATCTCTGGTTTACAGAGTTAATTTCCTTTTGTAGATCTTTCTCTAATTCTTCGATTGCTCCTTTTTTCTTTAATAAATTTGGGAATCCAATATGGATTATGACGTGGATCGTATCGATTTCTTTTTGGATTTCTATATGTGTAATTACTTCGGAACTTGAACCTGAGTCCATTTTTCTATTATGTGTAATTACTTCGGAACTTGAGTCTGATTCTATTTTTCTATTCGAGCCCTTTTTCCTATTCTTTTGTATATAGTTCTTGATACAATCCCTTATTTTTTTATCTTCCTGTAGACCTTCAGAATAATTTTTTGGTTGTGCGAACCAAAAGGAATGGTGTTTTTGGGTTGTACCAAGTCTGAAACCGAGTGGATTTATTTTTTGTCCCATATTTTTCTATTCTATATTTTTTTTACTGGGAATCGAAATCTTAGATGGATCTAAAGGTTATTTAGATTTCTTTACTATATTTAGTACAATTGTTATATGACACATGCTTTTTTTTATGGGGAAACTACGTCCTCGAGCTCGAGGTCTGAATTTCTTCATAATAGTACTCCTACTGACTTCGGCTT
>NW_028260494.1:0-41364 GCF_056163025.1 Triticum urartu
AGGATAAATAATAATAATATAGTATAGTTAGGGAATAAAAGAGGATTTGGGGATAGAGGGACTTGAACCCTCACAACTTATAAAGTCGACGGATTTTCCTTTTACTAGAAATTTCATTGTTGTCAGTATTGACATGTAGAATGGGACTCTCTCTTTGTCCTCGTCCGATTAATCCACTTTTTTAAAGATCTCGAAAACTTTGAATTTTAATTGAAGAATTTGATTATTCAATATTCGATTGGAGTGGATTCACAATAATGAAAAAAAAAAATTATGATATGAGTTTTTTATTTCATAATCATTATCATTTCTAATTTCATTTTTAAAAAAGATAAAGAACCTATATTATAATTAGAATATAATATGAGTTCTGTGATTAATCGTTTGCTATGTCAGTATCTATACGTGTTTATTAAATGTATAAGGTATAAAACCCCTCTTTCTCTAATTTAGAACTAGAAGGAATTCCACTAACAACACAACGTAATTAACTCGATTCGTTAGAACAGCTTCCATTGAGTCTCTGCACCTATCCTTTTCCTTTGTATTCTAGTTCGAGAACCCCTTGTTTTCTCAAAACACGGATTTGGCTCAGGATTGCCCTTTTTTAATTCCAGGGTTTCTCTGAATTTGGAAGTTACCACTTAGCAGGTTTCCATACCAAGGCTCAATACAATCAAGTCCGTAGCGTCTACCGATTTCGCCATATCCCCATTTCCCTCTTCTTTGAGACCAGGATTCCTTGTGTAATTTCATCCATCTCTTAGTTTTTTTTTTGAATCATTGAGTTCATCACTCAACGTAGTCTAGCAGTTCAGTTCGACTCTATTTGAGAGACCTCGCTTGCTTATTGCAATTCAGAATTGAATTGATTCTATCCTTGATGTATTTGCAATTCAATCCGAATCAATATATCCAAAAGTTTTTATCTCCCCCACCTCCCGTCTTACTTTTTTATAGTATTCAAAATTATACTATAACGCTTGATATTTATTCTTTTTTTCTAATCAGAATTAGCAATTTTATTTACTCTGACTCTATGTTCCCCTTAGTGAAATATTAATCCTCAAATTATTAACAAATAATAAAGTCTATAATGATCGAATGAAAATACCAATAAATTCTATAATTTTATTTTTTAATATCCTATAGTTAAGCATATCAAGCTAACTTTATCTTTAAGAAGTTTTAGTATTTTTTTATTTTTATAAGTATAACTTCAAATTTAGAACTAGTTAATAGCTAAGATTAATAACTAATATCTGAGATTTTACGGATTTCCTATACTATACCTATTTCTATTTGTTACACTATTTCCGTTATGTAAGCCCACTTAGCTCAGAGGTTAGAGCATCGCATTTGTAATGCGAGGGTCATCGGTTCAAATCCGATAGTCGGCTTTTTTTTCTCTATCGATGTTCTACGAACAAGAATCTCTTTTTTTCCGAATTAAATGGAGAATCCAGGATCTTTTATGTTTTTTACCTTACAATTTTGCTAGATACAAAACAATAAAATAAATAATATATATACAAAAAAAAAAGATTTTGATGAAATTCCATTTTTTGGGGTACTTTAGTTGATTTTACTCTGTTTATCCTGTAGTTTAATTCAGTTTTAATTTCGATGTATTCTGTAATGTAAATACAATGAAATTAATTGTGTAAAATGAAATTTCAATAAAATAAAAAAAGGAGTCTTCATGTCCCGTTATCGAGGACCTCGTTTAAAAAAAATACGCCGTCTGGGAGCTTTACCAGGACTCACTAGAAAAACACCTAAATCCGGAAGTAATCTTAAAAAAAAATTCAATTCTGGGAAAAAGGAGCAATATCGTATTCGTCTTCAAGAAAAACAGAAATTGCGTTTTCATTATGGTCTGACAGAACGACAATTACTTAGATATGTACATATCGCTGGAAAAGCAAAAAGGTCAACAGGCCAGGTTTTACTACAATTACTTGAAATGCGTTTGGATAATATCCTTTTTCGATTGGGTATGGCTTCAACCATTCCTGGGGCCCGCCAATTAGTCAACCATAGACATATTTTAGTTAATGGTCGTATAGTCAATATACCAAGTTTTCGTTGCAAACCCCGAGATATTATTACTACGAAAGATAACCAAAGATCAAAAGGTCTGGTTCAAAATTATATTGCTTCATCGGACCCGGGGAAATTGCCAAAGCATTTGGCGATTGACACGTTGGAATATAAAGGACTAGTAAATAAAATCCTAGATAGGAAGTGGGTCGGTCTCAAAATAAATGAGTTGTTAGTTGTAGAATATTACTCTCGTCAGACTTGAACTTAACGAAAAAAGGAAAGGTTCATAGAATTTTCTTCCCCTTCCCCTTTCCCCGAACTAAATCGCCCTAAGACCATTACCATTAATTTGTATTTTCCCATCAACTAGCTAAAATTGATTAACCCTAGGATTAGGATCCTTTTTTCTTTTTTCCTCTATGTGTATTTTACATACCACAGTAATTTGCTATAGAGAATTTCTAATTTCTATTAAATCAAAATAAGATAATATAAGATATTATATTATTGCTGGAAAAAATTGTTATTTGATTTGATACATTGTGATCCTTAACGTTGATGAATTAAGAAAAACGGAAAGAGAGGGATTCGAACCCTCGGTAAACAAAAGTCTACATAGCAGTTCCAATGCTACGCCTTGAACCGCTCGGCCATCTCTCCTACATAACTTATTATGGAAAATAAACTGAGTGAATAGCGAGTTTTCTTATTCCTGCAGTACAGGTACAACCGCAACCACTCGGGGGTTCCATAGTTCTATTGGAAAAATTCCTTTTGATCTAAGTGGAAGGATACAGGATTTTTTACTAGAAATTGCGCTCGCTATAAAATAAAAGTTTTAATTTGGGTTTTCCCGCAACTAAAGAAAAAGAAAATGGAAGAATTCTTCTTATTGCATAATAAAATAAAGAAACCTTAGAATTCCGTTTGCATAAGATACGCTACACCATACTATCGAAATCAAAAATAGGGTATGAGACAATTAATAACTTTGAAAACACGAAATAGTTGATAACATAAGTTGTTGTTCAGAAATAGGAAAGTGGAATGAAATCCAGTCTTAGTCAAATATTTCATATCTCTTCGTGTCCAAGCAGAAGGAAAAGGATACAATTTGAGCTGAGCGGAAAATCCATATCTCTCTTATCCATTTAAAGCATATGGATTTAGAGTAGAGCATATGGATCAATCTATTTATAATTATAAGAATCGAATGTGTTTGTTTTTATGTTATTTTGTGAAGGAATGAAAACAATTCTATATAGAATGGGTTGGGAATTATGCCTAGATCCCGTGGAAATGGAAATTTCATTGATAAGACCTCCTCAATTGTAGCCAATATTTTATTGCGAATAATTCCGACAACCTCAGGAGAAAAAAAGGCATTTACTTATTATAGAGATGGTGCGATTTGACTCTTTTTTTTGCTTTTTTTTAGCCCTACCTATACCTCAGTCTTACGAAAAAGAGAGGGGGGTTGGCATAGAGAGAACCAAATTTGTAAAGCAAACAAACCCACGCTTCGGGAAGGTGAGGCGAACTAACAATTCCTTCCGTCGTGTATCCTCGATTGATGCGGCTTCAGATACTTCAATTGTAGATTTGAGTATTGAGCGAAAGGTTACACCTACAGGATATGGTATGGTATGGATTACAGGCCAATCCTACTCTATTAGTATCCGTAGGCAGCATAGGGGAGAAAAGCACTACACCTAGAAATAGGAATCAACAAGAGAAAAACTTTGTTAGAAATTACCCCTTTCCTGATCGGTATCAGGGCTGGGAAGAATGGTTGGGATAACAAACAACCATCAGGTTTGTACTTTGGATACCCCTATAACCATCAAAGATCGTTGAAGTAGCTAATTCCTCTAAATAGGAGGCGTTGAGAACAAAGAAATTATTGGAGCTATCGTTTTCCTCTAGCATTAATAGAATTCATTGGTGTTAAGAAAAACCTCTTGTGGGAAGGTTGGCTAGAGATTTCTTGGAAAAATACCAGCCCCTTTCGGTTCATAATGAGACGGGACTAATTCTATTTTGATTCTATAGATTATTTCGCTTAGTACTATTATGTACAGAAGGGAGGAGCCGTATGAGATGAAAACCTCATGTACGGTTTTGGAACGGAGATTTTTTGAATAGAATGAACGACCGTAACGGATGTTGGCTCAATCCGAAGGAAATTATGCGGAAGCTTTGCAAAATTATTATGAAGCTACGCGACTAGAAATCGATCCCTATGATCGAAGTTATATACTCTATAACATAGGCCTTATACACACAAGCAATGGAGAGCATACAAAGGCTTTGGAATATTATTTCCGGGCACTAGAACGAAACCCCTTCTTACCGCAAGCTTTTAATAATATGGCCGTGATCTGTCATTACGTGCGACTATCTCCACTATAGAAAGAAAAAAAAAAAAGAGAGGATCAAATTTTCTAGTAAATACTAGAAAAAAAGGGCTTTCTACATAGGGATCGTAAAAACAACGATTTTTCCCTATCAGCTGTAGGAAGGAAGGACACTTCACGAGAATCAAAAAACGAAGAAAGTATGGCCTATACTACTACTCTATGGATAAAGTTTCTCAAATTGATAGAGAAAGCACCGTAAAGATCAATTAGTGAGCGACTGGGTCGATACAACTAAAAAAAACTGCTTACTTATCCCATGATATGGGGCAAAATTTAGGAATCCGCTTATGTAATAGAGCCGATCCACTAAGGGATTAAGCAGCGGTGTAGTATCAGATCCCAAAGATAGTAAGTTCTTTTTTCTTTCTTATGGAAAAAAGTCTTTTTCAAGGATTCTATAGAGATTTCATATATGAAACCGGGATAGTTACCTCTCAGAAAATTTGAACGAAGGCTCTATATCTATCTATGCTTCATTCTTCTGAAGGTGGGAAAAAAGATCAAACTGATTATTGATAAAAATTAGGGTTTGAAACTTAGGTAATTAATTTCTTCTGCTTAACCCAAGAACAAATTGGATCGATTTTTGATAAATCGAATTCAGTTAAGATAGGGGAAATTCAGATAGCAATTTCTGAGCCGTATGAGGTAGGAAACTCTCAAGTACGGTTCTAAGGGAAGGAACTTCCTATTCCGACCGAGGAGAACAGGCCATTCTACAGGGTGATTCGGAAATTGCGGAAGCTTGGTTTGATCAAGCTGCTGAATATTGGAAACAAGCTATAGCGCTTACTCCGGGAAATTATATTGAAGCACAGAACTGGTTGAAGATTACGAAGCGCTTTGAATTTGAATAAGACCATGCTCCTTCTTTTTCATAAAATGGGTGGTTTGGTTGTTGATCCATTAATCAAATAAATTAGGTCGTAAGATCGAATCAAGAATTTCATTATATCCATTTCTTATACCTTCTATTTTATATGATATTTCATAAGAATAAACCATAGGGATAGGGTCTAGAATAGAAGTAATAAAGTGAATAAAAAGAGGGGGCAATCTAAATATTGCTAATATATTAGGACCATCTTATTAATAATTCTAATGAGTTATCTTGGAATTTAGAATCAAATAAAAAACCCTATATTATGCTCAAGGAAAGTAGATATAGATAGGAGCTTATGCCCTCAAAAAAAATACACTAGTTTCTTAAATTAAAAATAAAAAAGATTTTTTTCTTACGTCGAGAAATATTTGTTTTTCAAGATAAACAATGTCCGTTAGGCACCTAATCTTTATGTCATAATAGACCCGAACACTTGCCTCGGATTGACTTCAATATATAATTGCTCCAGTGAATAACTAAAAAAAAAATAGAAGGATGGTAGATAGTAAAGAAAAGAACTAATCACAATATCTATCTTTCAAAATCTATCTTTAAAATCTATCTTTCAAAATATATATCTTTCAAAGATTCACTAAAAAGACAGTTGGCGGGTCTCTTTGTATGTCTTGTCCGGAAAGAGGAGGACTTAATGATTATTCGTTCGCCGGAACCAGAAGTAAAAATTGTTGTGGATAGGGATCCTGTAAAAACATCTTTTGAGGAATGGGCCAGACCCGGCCATTTCTCAAGAACACTAGCTAAGGGCCCTGATACTACCACTTGGATCTGGAACCTACATGCTGATGCTCACGATTTCGATAGTCATACTGGTGATTTGGAGGAGATTTCTCGAAAAGTCTTTAGTGCTCATTTCGGGCAACTTTCCATTATCTTTCTTTGGTTGAGTGGCATGTACTTTCATGGCGCCCGTTTTTCCAATTATGAAGCATGGCTAAGTGATCCTACTCACATTGGACCCAGTGCTCAGGTAGTTTGGCCTATAGTAGGGCAAGAAATATTGAATGGTGATGTAGGCGGGGGTTTCCGAGGAATCCAAATAACCTCTGGTTTTTTTCAGCTTTGGCGAGCATCTGGAATAACTAGTGAATTACAACTCTATTGTACTGCAATTGGTGCATTGATTTTTGCAGCGTTAATGCTTTTTGCTGGTTGGTTCCATTATCACAAAGCCGCTCCCAAATTGGCCTGGTTCCAAGATGTAGAATCCATGTTGAATCACCACTTAGCGGGATTATTAGGACTTGGGTCTCTTTCTTGGGCGGGGCACCAAATTCATGTATCTTTACCAATTAACCAATTTCTTGACGCTGGGGTGGATCCTAAAGAGATACCACTTCCTCATGAATTTATCTTGAATCGGGACCTTTTGGCTCAACTTTATCCTAGTTTTGCCGAAGGAGCAACCCCTTTTTTCACTTTAAATTGGTCCAAATACGCAGAATTTCTGACTTTTCGCGGAGGACTAGATCCAGTAACCGGTGGTCTCTGGCTGACCGATATTGCGCACCATCATTTAGCTATTGCTATTCTTTTCCTAATCGCAGGTCATATGTATAGGACCAATTGGGGTATTGGCCATGGACTTAAAGATATTTTGGAGGCTCACAAGGGCCCATTTACAGGACAAGGCCATAAGGGTCTTTATGAAATCTTAACAACGTCATGGCATGCTCAATTATCTCTTAACCTAGCTATGCTAGGCTCTACAACCATTGTTGTAGCTCATCATATGTATTCTATGCCTCCCTATCCATACCTAGCTACTGACTATGGTACACAACTTTCCTTGTTCACACACCACATGTGGATTGGCGGATTTCTAATAGTCGGTGCTGCTGCACATGCAGCAATTTTTATGGTAAGAGACTATGATCCAACTACTCGATACAACGATCTATTAGATCGCGTCCTTAGACACCGCGATGCAATCATATCCCACCTTAACTGGGTATGTATATTTCTAGGTTTTCACAGTTTTGGCTTGTACATTCATAATGATACCATGAGTGCTTTAGGCCGTCCACAAGATATGTTTTCGGATACTGCCATACAATTACAACCTATCTTTGCTCAATGGGTACAAAATATCCATGCTACTGCGCCTGGCGTAACAGCTCCTGGTGCAACAACAAGTACTAGCTTAACGTGGGGAGGCGGCGAGTTAGTAGCAGTAGGTGGCAAAGTGGCTTTGTTACCTATTCCATTAGGAACCGCAGATTTTTTAGTCCATCACATTCATGCATTTACCATACATGTGACTGTATTAATACTTTTGAAAGGTGTTTTATTTGCTCGGAGTTCCCGTTTGATACCCGATAAAGCAAATCTAGGTTTTCGCTTTCCTTGCGATGGGCCTGGCCGAGGGGGAACATGTCAAGTATCCGCCTGGGATCATGTTTTCTTAGGTTTATTCTGGATGTACAATGCAATTTCGGTAGTCATTTTCCATTTCAGTTGGAAAATGCAGTCGGATGTTTGGGGTACTATAAGTGATCAAGGGGTGGTAACTCATATTACAGGGGGAAACTTTGCACAGAGTTCCATTACGATTAATGGGTGGCTTCGAGATTTCTTGTGGGCACAGGCATCGCAAGTCATTCAGTCTTATGGTTCTTCATTATCTGCATATGGTCTTTTTTTCTTAGGTGCTCATTTTGTCTGGGCCTTCAGTTTAATGTTTTTATTCAGCGGCCGTGGTTATTGGCAAGAACTCATTGAATCTATCGTTTGGGCTCATAACAAATTAAAAGTTGCTCCTGCTACTCAGCCTAGAGCCTTGAGCATTATACAAGGACGCGCTGTAGGAGTAACCCATTACCTTCTGGGTGGAATTGCCACGACATGGGCATTCTTCTTAGCGAGAATTATTGCAGTAGGATAGTGGCTAGGAGGATTTGAAAGGCATTATGGAATTAAGATTTCCCAGGTTTAGCCAAGGCTTAGCTCAGGACCCCACTACTCGTCGTATTTGGTTTGGTATTGCTACCGCACATGATTTCGAAAGTCATGATGATATTACTGAAGAACGTCTTTATCAGAACATTTTTGCTTCTCACTTTGGGCAATTAGCAATAATCTTTCTATGGACGTCCGGAAATCTGTTTCATGTAGCTTGGCAAGGAAATTTTGAATCATGGATACAGGATCCTTTACACGTAAGACCTATTGCTCATGCGATTTGGGATCCTCATTTTGGTCAACCCGCTGTGGAAGCCTTTACTCGAGGAGGTGCTGCTGGTCCAGTGAAATATTGCTTATTCTGGAGTTTATCAGTGGTGGTATACAATAGGATTACGCACCAATGAGGATCTTTATACTGGAGCTCTTTTTCTATTATTTCTTTCTACGCTGTCCTTAATAGCGGGTTGGTTACATCTACAACCCAAATGGAAACCAAGCCTTTCGTGGTTCAAAAACGCGGAATCTCGTCTCAATCATCATTTGTCAGGACTTTTCGGGGTAAGTTCTTTGGCTTGGACAGGACATTTAGTTCATGTTGCTATTCCCGCATCCAGGGGGGAGTACGTTCGATGGAATAATTTCTTAGATGTATTACCCTATCCCCAGGGGTTGGGACCCCTTTTGACGGGTCAATGGAATCTTTATGCCCAAAACCCTGATTCGAGTAATCATTTATTTGGTACCGCTCAAGGAGCGGGAACTGCCATTCTAACTCTTCTTGGGGGATTCCATCCACAAACACAAAGTTTGTGGCTGACCGATATGGCTCACCATCATTTAGCTATTGCATTTATTTTTCTCATTGCCGGTCACATGTATCGAACTAACTTCGGAATTGGGCACAGTATTAAAGATCTTTTAGAAGCGCATACTCCTCCGGGGGGTCGATTAGGGCGTGGGCATAAGGGCCTTTATGACACAATCAACAATTCGATTCATTTTCAGTTAGGTCTTGCTCTAGCTTCTTTAGGGGTTATTACTTCCTTAGTAGCTCAACATATGTACTCTTTACCTCCTTATGCATTCATAGCACAAGACTTTACTACTCAAGCTGCTTTATATACTCATCACCAATATATTGCAGGGTTCATCATGACAGGGGCTTTTGCTCATGGAGCTATTTTTTTCATTAGGGATTACAATCCGGAACAGAATGAGGATAATGTATTGGCAAGAATGTTAGACCATAAAGAAGCTATCATATCTCATTTAAGTTGGGCTAGCCTCTTTCTAGGATTCCATACCTTGGGCCTTTATGTTCATAACGACGTCATGCTTGCTTTTGGTACTCCAGAAAAGCAAATCTTGATCGAACCTATATTTGCCCAATGGATACAATCTGCTCATGGCAAGACGACATATGGGTTCGATATACTCTTATCTTCAACGAATGGCCCCGCTTTCAATGCGGGTCGAAGCCTATGGTTGCCCGGATGGTTGAATGCTGTTAATGAGAATAGTAATTCGCTTTTCTTAACAATAGGACCTGGGGATTTCTTGGTTCATCATGCTATTGCTCTAGGTTTGCATACAACTACATTGATTTTAGTAAAGGGCGCTTTAGATGCACGCGGTTCCAAATTAATGCCAGATAAAAAGGATTTTGGATATAGTTTTCCTTGTGACGGCCCAGGGCGCGGCGGTACTTGTGATATTTCTGCTTGGGACGCATTTTATTTGGCAGTTTTCTGGATGTTAAATACCATTGGGTGGGTTACTTTTTATTGGCATTGGAAACATATCACATTATGGCAGGGCAACGTTTCACAATTTAATGAATCCTCCACTTATTTGATGGGATGGTTAAGAGATTACCTATGGTTAAACTCTTCACAACTTATCAATGGATATAATCCTTTTGGGATGAATAGTTTATCGGTATGGGCGTGGATGTTCTTATTTGGACATCTTGTTTGGGCTACTGGATTTATGTTCTTAATTTCCTGGCGGGGGTATTGGCAGGAATTAATTGAGACTTTAGCATGGGCTCATGAACGCACACCTTTAGCTAATTTAATTCGCTGGAGAGATAAGCCCGTGGCTCTTTCCATTGTGCAAGCAAGATTGGTTGGATTAGCTCACTTTTCCGTGGGTTATATATTCACTTATGCAGCTTTCTTGATTGCCTCAACATCAGGCAAGTTTGGTTAATTTAGTTTGTTTTTTTGTACTGTATCAGCACCTAGTTCATTACTCTTGATAGAGAGGGAGGATCTGCCTTTTTAGATTTCTTTTTCTATTTATTTTTCCATCTAGGATTAGAACCGTATACTTGGTAATAATAGCAACGACACATTATGGCAAAAAAAAGTTTGATTCAGAGGGAGAAGAAGCGGCAGAAATTAGAACAGAAATATCATTTGATTCGTCAATCTTTAAAAAAAAAGATAAGAAGCAAAGTTTCTCCCTTGAGTTTGAGTGAAAAAACGAAAATGCGAGAAAAATTGCAATCCCTACCGCGTAATAGTGCACCTACACGCCTTCATCGACGTTGTTTTTTGACCGGAAGACCTAGAGCTAACTATCGACATTTTGGGCTATCCGGACACGTACTTCGAGAAATGGTTTATGAATGTTTGTTACCGGGTGCAACAAGATCCAGTTGGTAAGGATAAAATACCCTTTCGTATTTGTATGGATTTCTGGAATTGATAATCATAGAGGAGCCCTCTTTACCATTCTGTATAAATGGACTATTCTATTTGTATAGATATTGGTAGAGGGGCGTATCCAACCCTCTTTTATCCACTAGTTACCCCTCTTTAGTTTAAGAGTATAGAGCAGTTTGGTAGCTCATAAGGCTCATAACCTTGGGGTTGCGGGTTCGATTCCCACTACCGCCTCCATACTCCTTCTTTATGATATATGCATGATATAATATATACATCATGCATTTGTATCTGGATTTTTTGATTTCCTAAAAGAGTTTTGGTCTAACAGTTTTTTCTCGGAAGAAGCAAAAAAATAAAAGAAAGAATAAAATATGAAAGAAAAGCGTCCATTGTCTAATGGATAGGACAGAGGTCTTCTAAACCTTTGGTATAGGTTCAAATCCTATTGGACGCAATCTTATTTCTATCTATTCTTTAAATAACTATACTAAACTAAAAACAAAGAAAACTTTTTTGCATGATTCAAATGAAAAAGCTTTCTCAACGATTCCTATTCTACTAACAAGAGTAGACATGCAAAATTTATTTGTTACTGAAGAGAAAACCGTTCCAGCTGTTCCTGAATAGCTTCCTTCAAAAGGATTTCCGCTTGCTCGGTGAATGTCTTGCTAGAAGATATAATTTCTTGGAATTGAGGTTTAGTATCTTTTAGATGTTTACGTAACTCATCCAGAAATTTATTTACCTGTTCAATTTCTAACGAATCAAGATATCCTCTTGTTCCGGTATAAATAGTAGCTATCTGCTCTTCCACTGGGAGAGGATTTGCCTGGGATTGTTTAAGCAATTCCCTTAATCGTCGACCCCTTGCCAATTGATTCTGACTTGTTTTATCGAGAGCAGAGGCGAATTGTGCAAAGGCTTGTAACTCTGCGAATTGCGCTAGTTCCAATTTTGATTTGCCAGCTACTTGTTTCATGGCTTTAATTTGAGCCGCGGATCCTACTCTGGAAACAGAAATACCCACATTAATAGCGGGTCGAATTCCGGCATTGAATAGATCCGCAGATAAGAATATTTGTCCATCTGTAATGGAGATTACATTAGTAGGAATATAGGCGGAAACGTCTCCAGATTGAGTCTCAACTATTGGTAAAGCGGTCATACTTCCTTCGCCTAAAAGAGAATTTAATTTAGCGGCTCTTTCTAAAAGGCGTGAATGCAAATAAAAAACATCCCCTGGATAAGCCTCACGTCCGGGAGGTCTTCTTAATAGAAGGGACATTTGGCGATAAGCTTGTGCCTGTTTGGAGAGATCATCATAAATTATTAAAGTATGCCGTTCGCGGTACATAAAATACTCAGCCAGGGCTGCTCCCGTATAAGGAGCGAGGTATTGTAATGTAGCAGGTGAATCCGCCATTTCAGCTACTACAATAGTGTATTCCATGGCCCCCTCCTCATGGAAAGTAGTTACTACTTGAGCTACGGAGGATGCTCTTTGACCGATAGCTACATAAACACATATTACACCTTGCCCTTTTTGATTGAGAATTGTATCTGTGGCTACTGCTGTTTTGCCAGTCTGTCTGTCCCCAATAATTAACTCTCGCTGACCGCGCCCTATAGGGATCATCGAATCGATAGCAATAAGCCCTGTTTGAAGAGGTTCGTATACGGAACGCCTGGAAATTATACTTGGAGCAGGAGATTCAATTAAGCGAGATTCGGAAGCTATAATTTCGCCTTTCCCATCAATAGGTTTAGCCAGAGCATTTACAACACGACCCAAGTAAGCCTCACTCACGGGTATCTGAGCAATTCTTCCTGTTGCTTTTACAAAACTTCCCTCTTGTATCATCAACCCATCGCCCATTAATACAATCCCAACATTTTTGGATTCCAAATTCAGAGCAATACCCCTAGTACCTTCTGCAAATTCGACTAATTCACCTGACATTATTTCACCAAGACCTATAATACGAGCAATCCCATCCCCCACTTGAACTACGCGACCTATATTCTCAATCCCTACTTTCCTATTATATTGTTCAATACGTTCGCGGAGAATTTTATGAATTTCGTCGACTCGAAGGGTTGCCATTAGTGTTTCTTGACTCTTTTTTCGGAAGCAAGGGGAAAAATAATGCCTAAATTCTAAACGAAAGTAGAAGTTCAAGGCCTAATTAATTTAATTATTTCTTCCATTCCAGGGACCCGAGAATGCCAATATTAGCACGAATCGTACGGAAATGTAACTCGGTATTCAAACAACTATTCAGAGTTCCTAGAGCTCCTTGTACGGCCTGTTGGAAAACCCGCTGTCGGACCTGATTCATTGCCCTTTGTTTTTCAAAATAAAGGGTTTCGTTTTTAGACTTTTCCAATTGTTCCAAACTAATAGAAGTAGCATTAATCAAATTTGCTTTTTCTCGTTCTATCTCAGAGTATCCATTCATTCGATACTCATCCGCTTCTAGTTCGACTTTCTGTAATCGAATCCGAGCTTTTTCGAGTTGCTCAATGGTCCCTCTACGCAATTCTTCTGAATTTCGAATAGTACTCAAGATCCTCTGTTTTCGATTATCTAATAAATCTTTTAATGAAAGTAGATTATTTTGTAAGTTTACAACTTTTATGATCTCTTCCCGAACCAAACATGAATCTTTCGATTCATTTGGCTCTCACGCTCCTTTTTTTTTTTCTATAGCTATTTCCATATCTTTTTTTTAAGTAATGAGCCTATCCTCTATCTTCTTTTTTATGTTTATATTTCAATATACCGAAACCTATATAAGACTAGATAAATATTAAGAGGACTCTTCCGCCTAGATAAAAATATATCATGGTCAGCAAAGTTGTTTCTTTATTTTTATTTGCCCTCTAGTTAATAATTTCAATTTCATTAAGAAAAACTAACTAAATAAATGGAAAATGAAAATTAATAGAATTCTTTTTTATTTTTTTTTTCTTCAAATCCAAAAAATTTCTCTTTTTTATACATAGGTCGTCGATTCGGCATTGGTTAAAAAAGGGCAGGGTGCCCCCTTTTTTTTCTAGTAAATAGTTCAAACCATTTTATCGATATGAGTGTTCTATATCAGATAAATTTTACATTAGCTATTTCCCGTTTAAATTGGTACTAATACTAATATAGTTGTAGAAAGAGTACCTCTTTTTGCCTGGACTTCAAGCAGTTTAGCTTTAACCGTGTTAATGGTCTCACATTCTTGGTTTATAGAGAATCAAAGTTGATTTACCAATGAGTCGCGAAATGCTATGGTTCTTCCATATGATTTCTGAATTTATTCAGAAGTAATTCGTCGAGATCGTGCACCCTTTTCTTATTTATCCGAAAAATACTAAAAAATATTATAAAGTGCAGCCGGATAGATCCAATCTATTCTTGAAATAGACAACTCGCACACACTCCCTTTCCAAAAAAAATCAAAACACCAACCACTACAGTTAGATTTATTAGATTTGTTGCTAAAATATCGGTATTAAGCCCGAAACTGCCAGCGGATGGCCAGTGAGCTAAAAAAACGAAAGAATGGGTTACATTTTTCATATGCTCTCCTCTTATAGATAGGACGAACAAAGAACAAAGTTTTTCGATCACTTACTTCGCTCGCCCTTTTTTGATCGGTTTTTTTAATGCAAATAGATTCAATCTAGTAATTTCTTTTAGATTAAGTCTTACGTCTTGTTTGACCGGTGAAAGACTTCCTTTGTTGAAATGTTCTGTTCCCAAAATTCCTAAAATAAAAGGAAAAAACTTTCCACTTTCCTAAACTAAGGACGGGAAATAAGAAGGTGAGCATATCTTCTAAATTAATAATACTCAACTCAGCCCTTCCTAGAATGGGGTATTATCTGTCCCGATAAATAGATAATTCCAGGAGTAATAAATAGGAGTAAATTAAATAAAGTATTGATATAATTGGAATTGTGGAAGCAAATACCAATTTACTAAAAAAAGAAAAAAGTATCTAATCGAAATCGAAAGAATTTTTTTTTTAAGATTAAACAAAAGGGTTCGCAAATAAAAGCGCTAGTGCCACAACTAGTCCATAAATTGTTAAAGCTTCCATAAAAGCTAGACTAAGCAATAAAGTACCTCGTATTTTACCTTCTGCTTCTGGCTGTCTCGCAATACCTTCTACAGCTTGTCCTGCAGCAGTACCTTGACCAACTCCAGGTCCAATAGAAGCAAGCCCTACGGCCAATCCAGCAGCAATAACAGAAGCAGCAGCAATTAGTGGATTCATGGTGAGTAGTTCCTCGTGTCAAAAAAAAGAAATGGTTAAGGATACAATCAACCAATAAATTCTTACTTCTAAGCTCTATTGGGGAGAAGTAAAGTAACTAAAAAGTACAAATTGAAATCAAATTGAAATGATAATGTGAATTGTCCGAACTACATAGAAGGGAATTCCATATCCATATATCGGATTAGATAATGAATCTAACCTAGGAATATATAATATAATATCCTATATATATACATTTGTTTCTTCTATTTTGTTTGCATATTTTCTCATTTTCTATTGAATCGGATTCTAAAATCATTGCTTAAAGTGGAAACCTGCATAAAAGAGGACTCCACTTATAGACATTAAGGATATTATAGTATAGATCTAGCCTGACTCCACCCTCCTTAATGCATATATACTTTGAAAATTCCATAATATAGTCTATTCTATTCTCTCTCCTACAACTCTAGGCTATATATTCATACGCATTTCTAACTATTTTTTTGCAACCAAGCAGATTATCTGGAACCATGCATGAATTGAGCTAAGCTGCAAAAAAAAAAAATACTATTTCCAAAAAGAGTCAATTCAATGATGACCCTCCATGGATTCACCTATATAGGCTGCGGCTAATGTTGCAAAAATAAGAGCTTGAATACCGCTTGTAAATAATCCAAGAAACATGACCGGTATAGGGATTACTAAGGGGACTAAAGAAACAAGAACAACAACGACTAATTCATCCGCCAATATATTCCCGAAAAGTCGAAAGCTAAGCGATAATGGTTTTGTGAAATCTTCTAGGATGTTAATTGGTAAAAGGATTGGAGTTGGTTTAATATATTTCTCGAAATAGCTCAATCCTTTTTTGCTAAGACCAGCATAAAAATATGCCGCTGACGTGAGTAAAGCTAAAGCAACAGTAGTATTTATATCATTCGTGGGCGCTGCTAATTCCCCATGGGGTAACTCTATAATTTTCCAAGGTAAAAGAGCACCCGACCAATTCGAAACAAAAATAAAAAGGAACATAGTTCCAATAAAGGGAACCCAGGGACCATATTCTTCTCCAATCTGAGTTTTGCTCAAGTCTCGAATAAACTCAAGGACATATTCAAAAAAATTCTGACCGTCGGTCGGGATGGTTTGTGGATTCCGAACAGCTATGACAACTGAACCTAGCAAGATAGTAATTACGACCCAAGAAGTGATGAGTACTTGGGCATGAATTTGGAAACCTCCTATTTGCCAATAGAAGTGTTGGCCTACTTCTACACCCGATATATCGTATAACCCCTTGAGTGTTTTAATGGAACAAGGTATAATATTCATATTGTCCTCTGATAAAAATTGAACTTCAAAAAAGGAATTCTTTTGATTCAACCATCTCTTTCTCAACTCAGCAACTTGAAGTATTAATCTTATATTTAGGATACCAAGAAAGCACATCAGATCATAATATATATCAATACCCTCTAATATATATCAATATTCCCCTTCTTTTTTCTATGCAAAAAAAATTCTATGCAAAAAAAAAGATATAGTAAAGTAAGTGATTCCATAAATTTACGCAGTTGCCCAAGAATTCACTATATATTCTTATCAACGATTTCTTATATAGAGAGAACGGCCCTCACAAATTGAAAATACTAATTTGTTAAGAATCAATCGAATTGAAGTCATAGTGTCATCGTTGGCTGGAATCGATATATTCGCGAGATCCGGGTCACAATTTGTATCGACTAAAGAAATAGTAGGAATCCCCAAAATGGCACATTCCCGAAGAGCTATATACTCTTTTTGCTGATCAAGGACGATCACAATGTCTGGCAATCTCGTCATATATTTGATCCCGCCGAGATACCTTTGCAAAGTAGATAATTTTCTCTTCAAGATTGCCACATCTCTTTTTGGGAGATGGTGGAATTTTCCCATTTTTTCTTCTGCTCTTAAGTCTCTAAATTGAGAAAGTCTAGTTTTCGTAATCGACCAATTCGTTAACATACCACTGAACCACTTTTTATTAACATAATGACAACGAGCCCTTATTGCAGCTGATGCTACTAAATCTGTTGCTCTTTTTTTGGTACCAACAATTAAGAAACTTTTTCCCTGACTTGCTGCATCAAAAACTAAATCACAAGCTTCTGATAAAAAACGAGCCGTTCTAGCGAGATTTATAATATGAGTACCTTTACGCTTTGCCGAAATGTAAGGGGCCATTTTAGGATTCCATTTCTTAATACCATGACCAAAATGAACTCCTGCTTCTATCATCTCTTTCAAATTAATGTTCCAATATCTTCTTGTCATTTTTTCCACACTTCCTTTTTTTTAATCCTACCATTCCATTACGGAATTTAGTTCTTTTTGAAGATTAAGAAAGATCCGAAATAGCTTGAAATAAATAATAATTGTTCCGAGAGAACCTTGTACTAAGATAAGAGTTGGCCATTGATACATGGTATAAACATAACCACCTTAATGAATTAACTGACTTGTTTTACTTATTAAAATAAAAATCTTAAAAATCTAAAATTTGACCTGTTAGTGTTCTAAGTTCAAAAGTCTAGTAAAGTAAAAAATATTTTTATGGGGGTTCTTATGTCTCATAAAAATTGTTTGTTACGTCAGAATCTGAAGAAACTAATTCTGTATGGAGAAACAAAAAATCTCTCATTTCCGACGCGAATAGATTTTTTTTTTTTATTTCGAAATAAAGGTTCTTGTCTTGTGGGGAACGATGCACAAATTTTTGGAATCCGGTACCAACAGGTATAATCCCCCCCAGAACTACGTTTTCTTTCAAGCCTTTCAACCAATCAATGCGACCTCGTAGGGCAGCTTTTGCTAAAACTCGAGCAGTTTCTTGAAAACTTGCTTCAGATATGAAACTTTGGGTATTCAGGGAAGCCCTTGTTATTCCCAATAAGATTGCCCGATAATAGATCGATTCATCCAAAGCTCGTCCTGCTCGTTCCGCTCGCAATAGTCCGATTAATTCCCCAGGCGAAAAAACATTAGACATTCCATCTTCGGAAACCCGCACTTTTGATGTTACTTGGCGTATAATAATCTCTATATGTCTATTATGGATCTGTACCCCTTGGGATCGATAAACCTTTTGGATTTTATTAACCAAAGAGATACGACTTTGGGCTATGGTTAGCTCAGCTCCAATCAAGAATCCCCAAGGGACCCCAAGAATTCTTGGTATACGCTCATTCCAATCCTCAATTCTCCTTTCGAGATTCGGGGATAATGAATCAATTGAACGCGCTTCAAAGATTTGTTCCACTTTTGGAAGACCTTGCGTTATGTCACTAGATCTCGATTTTTCATATATAAACGTAACTAACCTATCTCCCTTGTAAAGGATTTCTCCATAATGACCATTAACAGTTGCTCCTGTAGTGGCCAAATAAGGTTTAGCTGCTCTTATAACAAAGGAATTCATATTTACAATGAAAATTTGACCGGATTTTTTTATGTGCGATTTAAATAGACATACATTTTCACAAATAAATTGTCCAAGGTGAATTATTGCCAATGTCTCTTCCCAAGAATCATGATGGACAAAGTGACAATTCAAAAGGAATGGATCCAACATTATGTTACTATCGAAATTAGAAATCCTTTTATTTTCATCTATTAAAGAGGTATTTAAGTTCTTGAAGTACTTGGAAGGTTTGTTTTAAATTGTCAACGAACAAATATTTTTTTAACAGGATTTTATTATGCGTTAGTAAATAGTAAGATGAAGAAAAATGCGATATACTAGCTACAATAGCGCCTAAGGGCCCAAAAATTTCTCGAATAGGAATTCTAGGATTCCATTCTTTTATCGCATTGGGATGTTTTGAATTCTTGAATAAACCAATTCGAGAACAGTTGGATGCCGACAAAATCATCAAAGAGTGGTATTCTTTATTTCGATTCAACAAAGTGCCAATAGCTTCTGGATGTTGGCTAAGTGATTCAATCTTCGCCTTGGAATAAAAAGAATTGATATTGGCGCGATCTAACCTATTATGGGGAATCGGTCCTGCACTTGTCCTACCATACCTTTTTCGTGTATACGAAATAGTGGACTTGACTAACTCAATTCTTAGGAAATCGCGAATAAGATCATTTGCTCTTACCTCAACAAGGGAAGCACCAGCCTTTTCTTTTTCTTCTTGTTCCCAATTCACTACTAAGCAAGTTCTAACAAATTGACTATTTGTGTGATAAATTCTTTGAGTTAACTTGCTATTTTCATGAGAAATAAAATTGACAAGTCGAATTTGGAGATTATTTTCTTCTTGCAAGAGATCCTGCGGGAAAAGTGTTGCTAAATTTCTTCCTTCGTCCATTTCATATGCCACTGTAGGGCGAACGGAAACAAAATACTTTTCCTTGCTCTTGAGAATTTTTTTCCGTTGAACATAGACCCAATTTTTCCTTTTTTTTGATTCCTTAGAATCTTTTTTTTGTCTTTCTGGCGGTATCAAACAGCCACCTAATATCTTATCCGCCTCTTCAGGAAAATGAATATCTCCGGAAAATATTTTGAGTTCCGTATGGCTTTTTTTTCTCTCTCACTCGGACCAGTCCGCCTAGTCGACTTCTTGTATTTTTTGTGAGTTGTGTATTCACTCCAATAATACTATTGTCAAGTATCTTTAGGGATGAAGATCTCGGCAAGATATGAAGTTCTTGAAGAATGAAAAAAAACCGATCTACTTCTTTTTGGTATTTTAGACTAAATTCTTTTGTTCCTCGATGCTCAATCAAACCCTCTTTTTTTAAGATGGAATCTTCCTCTGGGCTCTCGTATTCGTCCTCTGAATCTTCTTCTGAGTCTTCCTCTAAAGTACCATATTTTTCCTCTGCGCTTTCCCCGGGGCTGCCATATTCGTCTTCTGAGTCTTCCTCTAGAGTTCCATATTCGTCCTCTTGGGTCCTATATTTGCTCTCTGGGCTCCCATATTCCTCTTCTGAGTCTTTCTCTAAAGTCCTATATTCGTTCTCTGGGTTCCCATATTCGTTTTCTGGGCTCCCATATTCGTCTTCTAGGGTTTCATATTCGTATTCGTCTTCTAGGATTCCATATTTAGATTCTTCTAGGGTTTCATATTCATATTCGTCCTCTCGGGTCCTGTATTCGTCTTCTAGGGTCTCATATTCCTCTTCTGAGTCTTCCGCTCGAGTCCTATATTCTTCTTCTAGGGTCCTATATCTAAATTTAACAATTCCTGAACCCTTTTTATCTTTTCTGTATCGGGGATCGTCAAAATAAGCAAAAATAGTATTTCTACGTAAAACACCCATAAGGGGGATTTCAATCGAAATCCCAAAACAGGATATTAGTTCTTTCTCTTGTTCTTGATGATATTGTAATGGAATGACGAACCTATTTCTTCGCTTTTTCGCCAACAAATCTGAATTATCTTGAAAAATAGAAGGATAGATAAAATTCCAATGGCCATTGGACATGATTCGATCCGACGTTGAATAATCAAGAATTTCCCTATCTTTTTTACCATAAGTATTCATTTGATCTTGATCCTTGTGGAGTGAAAAAGACGCTATACTGGATCTGCACATACTTACTGACAATATCCATAAATGGCTTGTTTTTGGTAATCGGCGAAGATTACCATATTGATATTCGGGCGCATGGTAAACATCAGTACTCCAGTGCATTTCGCCGTCTGATTCAGAATAAATATGCTTTTGTACCCTTTCTTTAAAATGTAAAGTGGACGTTCCGGCACGAATCTCCGCAATTACTTGTTCGGATTTTACATATTGATCATTTTGCACTAGAATCAAGCTTTTTGAGGGAATATTCACACTATATAGAATATCTTGACTCTGAATAGTTACATGCAAGTCTATATAACATAGAAAAGCAGGCTGCCCATGACGGGTACGTGTGGGGTGAACCAAATTCTCATTGAATTTTATTTTTCCATTCGAAGGGGATCGTACAAGGTCGGCAGTACCCCCTGTGAATACTCCGCCAGTATGAAAAGTTCTTAATGTTAGTTGAGTCCCTGGCTCCCCAATTGATTGACCTGCAATAATACCTACGGCTTCTCCCAATTCGACCAGATCACTATGAGTAGGACTCCGGCCATAGCATAATTGACAGATCCAAGAAGTGCTTCGGCAAGTAAAGGGGGTTCTAATATATATTGGTTGTGCTCGAAATGGTTGTGCTCGAAAGGCAGTTATGAATCGATTGACTAATCCAATTCCAATATCTTGATTTCGCGCGGCAATGCATCGTGAACCGATATATATATCGTCTGCTAATACACGACCAATTAGTGTTTGGACAAAAAGTTTTTCCGTCATCCCATTTTGAGGACTTACAGAAATACCTCGGATAGTACCACAATCTCTTCTACGCACAATAATATGTTGAACTACTTCAACAAGTCTACGTGTAAGATATCCAGCATCTGCTGTTCGCACAGCAGTATCTACAACCCCTTTGCGGGCTCCATAGCAGGAAATTATATATTCTGTCAAAGAAAGTCCCTCGCGTAAATTGCTTTGAATAGGTAAATCAATCATTTGTCCTTGAGGGTCCGACATTAATCCTCTCATACCTACTAATTGGTGTACTTGAGATGCATTTCCTCTGGCTCCTGAAAAAGACATTAGATAGACTGGATTAGAAGGATCCGTTATCCGAAAATTTGAATTCATTTCTTGTTTCAAATATTCACTTGTCGCATACCATATCTCAACAGATTGGCGTAATTTTTCTACCGCGTGTACAGCCCCATAATAATAGTGTTTCTCCAAAAGAAAACTCTGTTGTTCCGCGTCTTGGACTAACCATCCCTTAGAGGGTATTGTTAAAAGATCCTCGATTCCTAACGAAATCGATGTAGTAGTGGCTTGATGGAAGCCCAGAGTCTTTAGTTGATCCAGTATATGGGATGTATATCCCATTCCAAAATGATCTATTAATCTGCTAATAAGTCGTTTCATACCAGTTCCGTCTATCTCTTTATTATGAAAGACCAGATTGGCCCGTTCCGCCATACATAAGTACCCCCTTTTCGGCTGAGTAGGATTCGACAATTGCTGAGTAGGATTCGACAATGGGCCTGAGTCAGTGATTCGAAAATTTAATTAACTTAATTGCCTCAATCTCAATCTGGATTCGCGTGGCAAATAATGATGATACTAGGGAAATCGGAATGCCCCCCGAAAGGGGAGGGGCATCGCCGAATCTAACTTTCTTGTTTAGGTAGTGTATGAATAGGCCTGACTAAATCCTTGTATGGCTTCCTCTATTTCTCTATAAAAAGAAATATGACCAAGAGTGGTTCGAATGTATATCGAACGAATTTCTTTTTTTCTATTTCCCATTATTAGATAGTGGGCATAAATCTCATGATAAGTCCCCAAAGATTCATATTGAACTTCAATCGGAACTTCTCTTGACCCAATGACGCGTTGATCCAGGTTCCATCGTAGCCACAAGGGACTATCTAAACTGATTAGTTTTTGTCTATAAGCTCCCAGTGCATCATAAGAACTAGAAAAATGGGGTTCTTTATCTTTCCTATATTTAAAATTATTATTATTATTGTAATTTACTTTTAGATTTGGGTAGTTTCTGCAACTATTATATCTATTTGCACAAATACCTCGACGCTTTCCAATCGTTAATACATAAAGCCCGATAAGCATGTCTTGGGTTGGTACGCAAATAGGATCCCCAATAGCGGGAGATAAGAGATTCATATGAGAAAACATAAGTAAACGGGCTTCTGCCTGAGCTTCCAAGGATAAAGGTAGATGAACAGCCATTTGATCTCCATCAAAGTCCGCATTGAAACCCTTACACACTAATGGGTGTAAAGAAATAGTACGCCCCTCTACTAAAGTGGGTTGAAAGGCCTGTATGCCTAATCTATGCAGGGTAGGTGCTCTATTTAACAGTACAGGATGTCCCCGCATAACTTCTTGAAGTATTTCCCATACAATGGGTTCTTTTTCCCAAATTTTCCTTTTAGCAATCCTTACATTAGAAGTGGCGCGTTTCGTGATTAAATCGCGAATTACAAATAGCTGAAAAAGCTTTATTGCTATCTCTAGAGGTAATCCACATTGATGTAATGAAAGCGAAGGACCCACAACAATGACAGAACGCCCCGAGTAATCGACCCGTTTCCCAAGCAGAGTCTCGCGAAACCTTCCCTCTTTACCTTCAATTACATCTGAAAGTGATTTGTATACTTTATTGTGACCATCCCTCGTCGGTTGCCCGCGGGACCCACTATCAAGAAGTGTATCCACGGCTTCTTGTACCAATTTTTCCTGGCACATTACTAAATCTGCTGGCGCTAATTCACTTCTTTTTAATAGATAGGCAAGATTGTTGTTCCGACGGATAACTCTCTTATAAAGTTCATTAATGTCTGAAGTCACTACTTTATCTCCAGACCTATAAACAATAGGTCTCAATTCGGGAGGAAGAACCGGTAATAAGCACAAAACCATCCATTCTGGTTCTACATTTGTTTGAATAAAATGTTTCGCCAATTGCATGCGTCTAATCAAAAAAACTTTTCTTATTCGTCTTTTTCTATCTTCCCACTCATCTCCACTATACCCCTCGTCTTCTAATTCCTTCCATTCGACCAAAGAATTCTCTATAATAATTCGCAAATCCAAATCTGCTAATTGTTCTCTAATAGCACCTGCTCCTGTCGCAATTTCCCGATTTCGAAATGTTGCAAAGCCTGGGGTAGAAAAAAAGGGAGAAATGCTGTGGTTACAGGATGCAATTTCCTCTTCGAATAAACCTCGTAATCGTAAAAAAGTGGGTTTTTTAGTGCTGGGCCTAGCAAAAGAGAAATCGCCGTATACTAGGCCCTCCAACTTCTTAAGAGGTTTATCTAAAAGATTCGCGATATAACTAGGAAGACCTTTCAAATACCACACATGAGTCACGGGACATGCGAGTTTGATGTATCCCATTTGATATCTTCGTATCCGAGAATCCACAAATTCGACCCCGCATTTTTGGCAAAATCTTTCGTCTTCGTTTTCAGCTCCGCTCGCTCGAGAATTGCCACAAGCGCAAATCCCGCTTTTTATGGGTCCAAAGATTCTTTCGCAAAACAATCCATCTTTTTCTGGTTTATCGGTTTTATAATGAAAAGTAGAGGGCCTTGTGACTTCGCCAACGACTTCTCCATTAGGTAGGTTTTTGTTAGCCCAAGCCTTTATTTGTTGAGGGGAAACGAGTCCAATTTGAAGTTGTTGATGTTTATATTGGTCAATCATAAAATAGAAATAAGAAAAGAATTTATATTTATTCCGATCAAACTTCCTCCCTATTAACCTGGAAGTTCTTTTCAGATACAAGGAAATGATTCAGTTCTAGAGCCAAAGATCGTAGTTCTCGAACGAGCACTCGAAAAGATTCTGGAGGATCCTCATGATTAGGTATTCTTTTTCCCCAGATCGTAGCATTAAGTATTTCTTGGCGAGCTATAAGATGGTCAGATTTATAAGTAAGTATCTCTTGTAAAATATGAGCAACACCAAATCCTTCTAAAGCCCAAACTTCCATTTCTCCTACTCGTTGTCCCCCTTGCTTGGCTCTTCCTCTAACCGGTTGTTGTGTAACAAGTGAGTAGGGCCCAGTAGAACGCCCATGAATTTTCTCATCAACTTGATGAATTAATTTTAAGATATAGGACTTCCCTATTAGAACAGGTTGCTCAAAGGGGTCGCCTGTTCTTCCATCAAATATTCTGCTTTTTCCCGGGTACTCGGGTTCAAATACCCATGGATTTTTTGTTTCTTTACTGGCTTCATATAATTCTGAAAACACAAGTTTTCTTGAAGCCTCTTGCTCATATCTCTCATCAAAGGGTGCTATTCTATAATGTTTCTTTAGCAGATCCCCCGCTAATCCGAGCGAGCTTTCAAATATTTGTCCCACATTCATTCGGGAGGGTACTCCTAAGGGATTGAAGACCATATCAACGGGTGTTCCATCTTGCAAATAGGGCATATCTTGCCTAGGCAAAATTTTGGAAATGATCCCTTTATTCCCATGTCTTCCGGCTACTTTATCCCCAACTTTGATTTCACGTTTCTGTAAAATATATACACGAACCATTATGTCGAGCGGGTCCCTTTGGATCCATTTCACATCGATAACGCGCCCTCTTCCACCTATAGGTAATTTCAGAGAAGTTTCTTTTGAAGTGGAAACCTCAAGGCCAAATATGGCCCGTAATAATCCAGCTTCCGCGATATAAGATGATTCGCTCGCTATCTGAGGCGTTAATTTACCTACTAAAATATCACCAGTTTCTACCCAGGATCCCAACCTAACAACTCCATTTCTGTCCAAATTGCGGAGTAAATGTTCTTCTAGATGTGGTATTTCTTTAGTGATTTTTTCAGCGGAGCCCTGGCTTGTCGTATCCGTCTGAATTTCATATTTCCGGATGTGAAAAGAGGTATAAATATCTTCATATACCAAACGTTCGCTAATTAGTACTGCGTCTTCAAAATTGTAACCTTCCCATGGCATATAAGCTACTAATACGTTTTTTCCTAAAGCAAGTTCGCCCCCAATTGTAGCAGCTCCTTCTGCTAAAATTTGTCCTTTTTTAATGGATTTACCCCGTGGAACCCGGGGTTTTTGGTGCATACAAGTATTTTTGTTAGAGCGACGGTGGTTAACTAAAGGAATACTTATAGTCTTCCCACTACTTGATAAAAGTATCTTATGACTATCAGTAGAAATGATCTTTCCCTCGCGTTCGGCTATAATGGAAACCCTCGAATCTAGAGCTGTTTGGCGTTCCAATCCAGTTCCAACAATGCATTTCTCGGACCGAGAAAGCGGAACTGCTTGGCGCTGCATATTAGAACTCATTAAAGCCCGATTCGCATCATTGTGCTCAATAAAAGGAATGAGAGAACCCCCAATAGAAAAATATTGGAAAGGAAAAATACTTCTAACATGAATCTGTTCCCATGCAATAGTCAAGAATTCTTGACGGTATCTAGCCGGAACAACCTGTTCTTCCTGAATACCTTGATTCAAGGACAAAGAATTTCCTGCTGCTATCATATAATATTCATCTCTATTTGGTGATAGATAAACCACCTGTCTCTCTTTTTTTTCTTTTGCTTTCTCAGCAGATATTTCATAAAACGGACTCTCTATGGATCCCCACAAGTGATCAATTCTCGCATGAATTGTTAAGGATCCAGTAAGTCCAACATTGATTCCTTCAGACGTGTCAATTGGACAAATACGCCCATAGTGACTCGGATGAATATCTCGGCTCCGAAAACTTGCGGTTCTCCCCGTCAACCCTCCAGGACCTAAACAACTCACTTTTCGCCCATGAACAGTTTGTGTCAATGGATTCGTTTGATCAAAAACTTGAGATAACGGGTATGTGCCAAAAAAGGTCTCATAAGTAGTTATTAATAAAATTGAAGTTGAAGTTGGAGTTACCAAAGTTTGGGGAGTCGGTTTCGATTGACGTATGAATACTCTACGAATAGTTTTTTGAACTGCATGTTGTAAACGACCAAGAGCCAATCCGAATTGATCTTGTAACAGATCCGCAACCGAACGAATACGTTTATTTTTCAAGTGATTCATATCGTCATCGTCAAGTATACCCGTTCCAAATTTCATTCCAATCAAATGATCCGTAGCGGCCAATACATCTCGTGGTAACAAGAATGTATTGTTCTGAGGAATATCAAGATTAAGTCTCCGATTCATATTTCGTCGACCAATCCTTCCTAATTCACATTTTTGTTGAAAAAATTTCTTTTGTAATTCCTCGCATAAGGACTCCGAAAATACCAGGTCCCCACCTACACAAGCAAATTGTTGATAAAACTCCAAAATAGCTTTTTCTTTTGACTCAATCCTCTTCTTCTCTTTAGCATTCGGGAAAGACAAGAAAATTTCAGGGTAGGAAACATTATCCAGAATTTCTCTTAGATTCGAACCCATAGCTGATGATAGAACTAGAATAGATATCTTTTGTTTTCTACTCACGCGAGCCCATATCCTTTCTTTTTTATCAATTGCTAATTCCGATCTCCCCCCCCAATCTGATATTATAGTGCCAGTGTAGATAGAAATTCCCTTATGATCTAATTCCGAGCGGTAGTAAATACCAGGACTTAGCAATATTTGATTGATCACAATTCGGTATATTCCATTTATAATAAAGGTTCCTAAGGAATTCATTATAGGAATGTTTCCGATAGAAATGGTTTGCTTTTGCACATCGAAACCAAAAATTAATCTCGCAGATACATATAATTCGGAAGAATAGGTGAGTGATTCATACACAGCATCTCTTTCTTTTATCGAGGGTTCTAGCAGTTGATATCCTTTCGCAAATAATTGAAATGCAATTTCGTGATCTGGATCTTTAATTGTTGGAAACTTGTCAAGTTCTTCTGCCAAGGCTTGATTAATGAACCTACAAAATCCCTCGAATTGGATCTGACTAAATCCGGGTATTGTGGACATTCCCTCGTTTCCATTCCGGAGCATCTTAATCTTAAGTTTCCTGTTTATCAAAGAAAAATTCCATTATCAGCTCACTCTTCATCAATCCCTATGGATCGATCTAGCAATCATGGAATCTATATTCTGTTTACTGAATCACATGAAATTCTAGGGAACTCCACATACGTATTTCATATATGTATTTCATACATATGAATAGAGACCATTTGGACGAAAGTTCGAGTTTGCCAGGGGTACAAATGAAATGAAAATGAATTGATAAAACATTCCTACAAAAAAAATTCTGCCACTTATACTTTATGTTATGATATTCTAATCAGATTGGATGGCAAAGATTTCTCATTTTATCTCCTTTCTATGAATGTAATAAAGCCGTAATATAATATACTAGAAAGTTTGACTTTACTTCGATTTAGAATAGCGTGCTTACTTTAATTTCTCAAAATAATTTGAGGGTTCTTTTTTATTTCGGATCGGAGTAGTATAATTGCTAGAAAATTCAGTATTTCATTGTGGAATTCTAAAATAAAGTAAGTCCCTTTTTTAAGTACATGCCAATCTAGTTATCCACCTCTCCCCATATCCATGCTTTTCTTTTATCGTAATTTCACTTGGGTACGCCAAGATAGTCAGGTTATACTCTATATCAGAGCAAATTTCCTTTTTTTATTCAAGATATTTAATTTAATACTTTGAAAAATTAAAGCATGATTCCCCATAGAGATATGTACATAAAGGGGATCTTTGGATAATAATGCTGTTCGGACCTAAAGTTTACCTATACACGGATTAAGCATAAAGCCATAATATTTTATTATGCCATTGAAGGGGGGGGAGATAATACCGATTTAAGAGTAGTTCACTACTGCAATAAAAAAAAGAGAATTCTAGTTAACGGTTCCAATTTATTCTGAATTTTGCAGCCTGTGAATAGAAATCCACTTTTTCTTCTTTTTCATCTCAATAGAAAGAAATGGGAAGTTTTATTGTGTTAACAATGTATGTTTTAAGATAGAATCTATCGAGGAGAATAATAGAAACTGGATCAAAAAAAGCAGGAATAGATTTTTTGAAAAAGATTGGAAAAAAGTAAGTAGAATTATATTCAAAATAAAAGGGGCTTTTCGTAAGAAAACGTGGATGAATACTTGCTGTTTTCTAGATTTTTGATCGGATTTTTTGGCGGCATGGCCAAGCGGTAAGGCAGGGGACTGCAAATCCTTTATCCCCAGTTCAAATCTGGGTGCCGCCTGATCAATAAAATACTTAGGTTTTTTTTATAGTGCTGATCGAATTCGATAAATTTTTACTTCGCATAAGTTCGGGCAAGAGAGTAACTGGGCCTGCCGATACTGGGTTTAGAGAAACCATACCATAGTTCTATCCTCAAACTAGGGTTAGGGTTTGTTTTGACGGTAGTGGCCAAAATGGTTATCAATAGGGGTGAGGTAGTGTTTCCTTATTCTTTTATTATATGAATTTGAATTGGTTCTTAATTGAGATTCGATTTGATAATTTTAAAATACGAGGATAAGATGTCAGAAATCTTGGTATCCAAAGAAAGGTCCCTAAGGGGCATTCTTTTTTTTTTTCAATCTAAGATTCAAGAAGGGACTCCACGAAAGAATATCAAGACTTACTAATTATTATACATTTTTTTATCGTACATCTTATGTTACCTACATACACTAAAGTAAGGACTACTTAATTCTAACGAGAATCAGATTAAATAGGTCGATCAAAAATCAATTTAGGAGTTGTATTATGGATAAAATCTCTTCATTCTTTCATAGAATGATACAAAGCAAGGCTGCAGGGTTTAGGTCAAAAATAAACATTAGGTAAGGTAGGTATCCAATAAATATTTATCTATCGATAATTTTATGGTATATTCGGGCGTCCTTTGCTTAAAAAAAAAAAAAAGAGTAACAAAAGGAATAAAAAATCTTCCTATTCCCGCTTCTTCTATTCAGGACATCATTCCCGTACTCTTTCTTTTTTAAGGAAAAAAGGGCTATAGTATCTCGTATTTTTAATGCTCTCTAATTCTACCAGAATTCCTATAAGAATTTGTTAGGAGTAAATTCCTTGAACTGATTGATCCATGGCCTTAGGGCGGAATCCCTTTTTGACTCTGTACCCTTGATTCCACTATGATTATTGATCAATAGTAGAATAATCCCTTCATAGAAATAGGAGACATAATTTAGATGGATATAGTAAGTCTCGCTTGGGCTGCTTTAATGGTAGTCTTTACATTTTCTCTTTCACTAGTAGTATGGGGAAGGAGTGGACTCTAGGGATACTACTAATTGATTAAGTAATCAAATTGTTGTATCAATTCTTTTCTTTAATGGATCATTTTGCATTAATCATTTTGTCAAACGTTATTCTTTAATCTTTTTCTTTAGTTTTGTTTCACTCCTGTAAGAAACTCTTGTATTGTAAGTTGTAATGTAAGAAAGAGCCATTATACCAATTCAGAATTTCTACTAGAAATGACGAATGGTTAAAAAAAGTTCTATACATAAGAAAATTAGACTTTCTTCCACGGAACTATTCACGGCATATCACACATTTTCCATTTCCTTTTACTTTTTACTATAGTCTATTCTTCATATTATTTTTCTTTCCTTCCATGGATTCTTTGGTCAAGAATTGTCTTAGATTTTTTTATTTTGACCTGATTGAAATTAAGTGGATGCAATGAAAAAAGAAATTGAATTAGACTACTTAACTATTTCAATCTACTAATCTATTCTATGTAGATTCAAAGATAATATAATAGAAAGAATCTAAAGTGTCGTAGAAAAAACTATATGTAGTTCTTTCTACCACACTTTAAGATTCCAACCAGATCCTTTCATTTAAGACTTGGATTTTTTTTATTTAATCCCTTTTTAATTTCTTCAATGATTAATTGGAATTCCAATTAATTATTTTGGCTGACTGTTTTTACATAAATAATAAGTAAAAAAGAAGTAGGAACTAGAATGAACAGTGCAGTAGCAATAAATGCGAGAATATTGACTTCCATAACCTCTTTATTTTTTATTTTCACAATAACTCGGGATGTAATCCCATGGAGAGGAAAAAGGGGTATCTTGTAAATTCAAGGGTAGGGCTTGCATTCTGATAATACTGAATCAATTCAATATTATGAATATCGGATCTATCAAATCAATTCATGGATGAGAGTTATATTTCACGGATGAGAGTTATATAGTATAACATAGGAAGATCCTCTATCCACACTAAGACCAAAATGGGTTTTTTGATTGGATTAGGAATTCCCTCTTTTTTAATCCTTTTCTACTTTTTCTTTTCTATATCTCTAACCCACGAGCTTTCTTAATCTTATACTTTCTTAATCTTATACAATTTCCCTTCCTTTTTCTTATAGTTATACATACAATTATGTATGTATTATATGACCAACTTTCACTTTCTATGGGTCACATAGACATCCAAATAAGCAGTAGAAGTGAGATGGGGAAAAGAGGTCTGAAATAAAAAGGGAATACGATTTATGTATGGATTCCGGTAAAATACCGGTACTCTATTCCATAAGAGTGGAATAGGAAATTAAGATGAGGATGGTATCATCATAAAGAAAGATAGAGTAATATAATATCCTAAATTCTACTAATCCACATATCGTATGTGTGTCTTTCTTTATCGATTGGGAGTAGTGAAAAAAAAATTCCTATATGCCCTCCCTCCCTCTTTAATGAGAGATGCAAAATAAAAAAGTGAAGTAAGGGTGCCCTGTGGGTATTTGATCTTGCTCCCTGCCCCTTTTTTTCATGGAAAAAGGAAATATCAATTTCTCCATTCATTGAACCCTAGTTCGGGACTGACGGGGCTCGAACCCGCAGCTTCCGCCTTGACAGGGCGGTGCTCTGACCAATTGAACTACAATCCCCGCGGGGTGTATGGCATACCCATTCTTAAATAGAACCATAAGAAGATTCGATTCGTCTTTCGTACTCTAAGAAATAGACGAATCATATACTACATACCCACATATTATATTATACGTGGGTATAGTGAGAGTGACATAACTAGTATGTCGTGATTTTTTATCACTAAAAATGGATAATAATCCAGCCTTCAATAAGAAAAACTCTTTTGTTTGTAAGAAAGGAATGAGAGAGATATGGATTAGAAAAAAAAATTTCCCTTTTTTCTTTATCTTTTATTTCTATAGATCAGACATTTTATTTTATGGAAGAAAAACAAAAGGATTTAGTTCATACTCACGAAGCCCTAGATTTTTGGTTTGGGCCGAGCTGGATTTGAACCAGCGTAGACATTGTCAACGAATTTACAGTCCGTCCCCATTAACCACTCGGGCATCGACCCAGGAAGAATTTATTCTAGGGTTTTTGCTAATCTATGATTAACCTCCTTTCATAATACTCCCTACCCCCAGGGGAAGTCGAATCCCCGCTGCCTCCTTGAAAGAGAGATGTCCTGAACCACTAGACGATAGGGGCATCACTAGACGATAGGGCCATATACAACCGCTCGTGATTATACTATAATCATAGTATGAGCAGTTTTTTGGAATTGTCAATATACTCGAAAAGTATAAATAGATCCAAAGCAAAGAGTTTTTCCAACTTTTCTGTTATGTTTTCATCTAGGATTTTTTTTAGTTGATCGTTATAGATTAATTCTCCGTGCTTCATTTAGTGTTCATACCAAAAATGCATCCATCCCGCACTAAGTCATAAAATTCTCTAAAAATATAGAGAAAGTTTCAAAAACAAAGAAAAAAAGTGAATCAATTTAGTAGAAAAGTACTCTATCAGATTCGAACCAACGACTTACGTCTTAGCACGAGATTACTCTACCACTAATTTAAAAAGCCCTTTATCGGATTTGAACCGATGACTTATGCCTTACCATGGCATTACTCTACCACTGAGTTAAAAGGGCTTTTTATTTAATTCAAAAATTAGCCACTTGGATTTCCCATTATGGGTCTACTGCATAATGTACATATTATATATATAATATATAGAGATAGAGAGAGAGACATTATGTAGAGATTGTATATGTATATATCGATATCTTGAGAGCTCAAAATAAAATTAATAAAAAAAAACATACCCTACATAACATATCCAACTCTTCTTGGTTCAGGGTTTTCCGTTTCCGAAGACTAGTAAAATAGGCGGATTCTGGAACCCCAAGGATTCAACGGTATATGGATATGGAAAATATAAGATTTCCGATCCTAGCGGGAAAAGGCGGGGAACAGATACCCAATAGGATATAGGATCCTTGGGAGGAACTTTTGGTAATGGCCTTGATCCTCTATGCTATTTTTTATGTGTTCTTAGTTCTATTGAACTTTTTGCATTCTTTTAAACAAGAATCTAATAAACTAGAATTGAGTCAGTGGAAAAAAGGAGAGAGAGGAAAGTGTTAAATGGAGAGAGTCGACTAATCAGAGACTTTTAGGATCTTCTTTACATCAGGTAAATCTGTCGGCCCTGTCCGTTTTTTTCTTTAAGTTACGACTCTTTGCTGCTTACTTCTATCAAGCCATAGGGAAAGTCTATGATGAATTTGGAAAACTCATCTCACTCTTACTCTATGGCTCGGACTTAATGGGGGAAGAAAACATCTTCCATAATTTCTTTTTTGTTCAATTCTGGACAAAAAAGAAAAGGAAAAAAGGAATTTATAGGGACAGTGTTACCCCCTATATCCCCTAGTTTATATTGTAGGAATAATAAAACAATTTAGCAGTCTGACACACTTACGTCCTTGCAAAGTAAATAATTATTATTGTAGTCGTAACCGTAGAATAGGATCCTAATCAAAATAAATACATTTGGTTCAGGCGCTATTAGCATGGTAAGAAAAGATTTTTTTTACAGACCAGAGGGGCTATCTAAATCCTAAAGTAAAGGCGAGCGATCGAAGTAGAAGTACCAACGGCTCAGTGTCATGAACCTTCTCCATCTGATTCAATAAGGGGGAATTAGCCTTCTTGTCAAATGGCTATCCTTGACAAAGGGTACCATTTATACCATAATCTACAATGTAGCGGGTATAGTTTAGTGGTAAAAGTGTGATTCGTTCTATTAATAACTGAATTTGAAATGATATACTTAAGGCATCCTTAAGTTTTTTATTTTTATATTCCGATGAAAACTTTAGTTCTTATAAAGGATTAAATCCTTTTCCTCTCAATAGCATATTGAGGAAGAATATACATTCTGGCGATTTGTATCCAAAGACTAATTTAAATTGCATCCAAAATAAAAATAGGATTATGAGTACAGAGTCGCGAAGCATAATTTTGCATTGGATTAAGTATTCCAATTTTGAAAATATGAGTAAAGGATCTATGGATGAAGATACAAAAAAGTTGATTTCCAATCGTAACTAAATCTTCTTAAAATAAGGAATAAGGAAGCCAAATAGCTAAAAAACGATAGTTTTGGTTTACTAGAACCATCCGCATATTGTTTCAGCTCGGTGGAAACCCAATTCTTTTCCTCAGGATCTCTTGAATGAAATTAGGGAACGAAGTAAGTAGATTAGATGAATTTAGATAGAATTTCTATCTCCTACTCTATAAGGATCATCTAGAAAGCGGAGAGCTTTGGTTCCATTCAAATAGAAAAGCTGACATAGATGTTAAGTGGTGAGAATATCCATAAAGGAGCCGAATGAAATCAAAATTTCATGTTCGGTTTTGAATTAGAGACGTTAAAAATAATCAACCAACGTCGACTATAACCCCTAGCCTTCCAAGCTAACGATGCGGGTTCGATTCCCGCTACCCGCTCCATTCTGTATAAAAGGAGTATTCTATTTGTCTAGACATGTTAGAGGCTTGTATTCAAGCCTTTTTTGTCCACCAGTTTCTGGTACTCCAGAGCGGAGTAGAGCAGTTTGGTAGCTCACGAGGCTCATAACCTTGAGGTCACGGGTTCGATTCCCGTCTCCGCACTTAGCAGTCTGTATAAAAGGACTATTCTATTTCTCTAGATATGTATGGTAGAGGGGCGTATCCAACCCTTTTTTATTCATTAGTTCCCGGCCCTAGAGGGCAAAATTGAGCAGTTTGCGAAGTCACTTGCCTTCAAAAAAAGAAGGCGCAAGGCCTCTCCCTACCCTGCAGAAAATAAAAATGAAACGAAAGGGACAGTCTACCTCTCCCTTCCCTTTAAAAAAAGTTTGCCCGTTGTTTGTCTCAGTTAATACCCAATTTTTGGAGCTCTGTTGGCGAGTTCTATTTCTGCCTCTGGAGCGCCCTCTTTTTTTGAGTGGGATGCAAAGGAAGGGTAAGATAGTAAGGGATACGGCACTAGACTAACACCTAATTAATACTTAATTTAATATAAGTAGTTAAACAGTTAACTAGACTAAACTTTTTATCATAGTACTTTGATAAATTAAGCGGGCGAGCGGCGGGAATCGAACCCGTATCTTCTCCTTGGCAAGGAGATATTTTACCATTGAACTACGCTCGCTACGGTATATATTTTATAGCGTATATCCGCCTGGGTCGACCTTCTATGTCTGGGTCGACCGTTTCATTTCATTTTCTATTATATTAGAGTTTTCCTTTTTTTATTATCTGTCAATGAATATTCTAATGGGAATGGAATTTCATAATACTGAAAGAGAAGAGCTAGCAATTCGGAACGCAAATTGCGTTTTAATACGTCTCACTATTCTAATTTTTTAGAAGAAATGGCCTTTATTATTTCTTTTTTATGGGGTTAATAAATATTAACCAAATTTCATTTAAGAAATGAGAGAATTCAGAATAGCTACGAGAAAGACTAGTCCAATCCATAATGATGTACCGGAAAATACAACATTTTTATTATTTGACCAACCATCAGGAGAAGCAAATACAAGGGGTACACTAATTACTAAGACTGAGGAAGTCGCAATTAATGCAAAAACAGCTAATTGGAAAGCAATAGTCATATTTCTAATCCTCCAAGCTACCATCAAATAAAGTTGACTACATATTTGATCCCTCACTTAAACCAAAATTGTAAAAAAATACAAGAAGTAGGAGGGGTTTAATCATGAATCCATTGATTCTTCTCTTTAATTCAAATTTATTACTTAAACCGCTTTTTTATTTGGATATGGGGGTGAGAAGAGATTATTTACTCTTTATTTCACAAGCGGGTATAGCGGATCCTGTATCCGTGTATACAGTATACAGAGATATATCGAAAAGGAACTTGTATCTGATATCTTTCTAGAGGCTAATAAATCTTTTTATTTTTTATATGGCTATGTTCTATTTGTAGGAGTAAAATAAGGATTAGGCTGTGGAGAGATGGCTGAGTGGTTGATAGCTCCGGTCTTGAAAACCGGTATAGTTCTAGGAACTATCGAGGGTTCGAATCCCTCTCTCTCCTTTTGCTTATTGAATACGTTTGTTTCTTTCATTTTTATTTATTTTTTTTTTCTGTCCCTTATCTTTCTTTCATAAAAAGGAATGAATGGCTCGGCTAGATGGAATAACCGAGCCAGAACAGAAAAAAAGTAGAACAGGTATAAATAAGAAAATCTTAGTTAAGAGGGTTCATGTAAAGAACAGGTTCCAAATCACGATCGATTCCCTTTTCAAAACCTGCTGCAGCAGCTCGGGCTCTTCCTGCATGCCATAAATGGCCCACAAAAAAGAAGAATCCTAGAACAAAATGAGAAGTTGATAACCAACTTCTAGGAGAGACATAATTAACTGCATTGATCTCGGTAGCTACGCCACCCACGGAATTTAAAGAGCCTAAAGGAGCGTGGGTCATATATTCTGCTGAGCGTCGTTCTTGCCAAGGTTGTATGTCTTTTTTCAACCTACTCAAGTCCAAACCGTTGGGGCCCCTTAGAGGTTCTAACCATGGAGCACGAAGGTCCCAAAAACGCATAGTTTCCCCTCCAAAGATAACCTCCCCAGTTGGGGAACGCATTAGATATTTACCTAAACCTGTGGGTCCTTGAGCGGATCCCACATTAGCTCCAAGACGCTGGTCTCTAACTAGAAAAGTAAATGCTTGAGCTTGAGAAGCTTCTGGCCCGGTGGGTCCATAAAACTCACTCGGATAAGCTGTATTATTGAACCATACAAAACAACAAGCGATAAAACCAAAGACAGATAAAGCAGCTAAACTATAAGACAAGTAAGCTTCTCCAGACCATACAAATGCACGGCGAGCCCATGCGAAGGGTTTGGTTAAAATATGCCAAATTCCGCCAAATACACAAATAAAACCCAACCATACATGCCCACCAATTATATCTTCTAAATCATCTACACTAACAATCCACCCTTCTCCACCAAAAGGAGATTTTAGTAAATAACCAAATATAACACTGGGACTAAGGGTCAAATTGGTAATTTTTCTTACATCTCCCCCCCCAGGGGCCCAGGTATCATATACACCGCCAAAATAAAGAGCCTTGAGTACTAGAAGAAAAGCACCTAGACCTAACAAAATTAAGTGAATACCCAAAATTGTAGTCATTTTATTTCTATCTTTCCAGACATAACCAAAGAATGGAAAAGATTCCTCAAGAGTCTCGGGTCCCAGAAGCGCGTGATAAATGCCACCGAAGCCTAAGACTGCGGAGGAAATTAGGTGAAGTACGCCAGATACAAAGTACGGAAAAGTATCTAGAACTTCCCCCCCTGGCCCTACTCCCCAACCTAGAGTAGCTAAGTGTGGAAGTAAAATCAACCCTTGTTCATACATGGGCTTTTCTGGTACGAAATGGGCCACTTCAAATAGGTTCATTGCTCCGGCCCAGAATACGATTAATCCGGCATGAGCTACATGAGCTCCAAGCAGTTTACCGGACAAATTGATAAGTCTGGCATTCCCAGCCCACCAAGCAAAGCCGGTGGTTTCTTGGTCACGACCAGCTAAAACGAAAGTTCCATTAAAGAGCGTTTCCACGTGGTAGAACCTCCTCAGGGAATATAAGATTTTCATGAGGCTGATCCTGAGCTGCCATCCACGCACGAATACCCTCGTTTAAAAGAATATTTTTGGTGTAGAAAGTCTCAAATTCAGGATCTTCCGCTGCACGGATTTCCTGGGAAACAAAGTCATAGGCACGTAAGTTCAGAGCCAAGCCAACTACGCCAATAGCACTCATCCATAAACCGGTGACGGGTACAAATAGCATAAAGAAATGTAACCAACGTTTATTGGAAAAAGCAACACCAAAGATTTGGGACCAAAAGCGGTTAGCAGTGACCATTGAATAAGTTTCTTCAGCTTGAGTTGGGTTAAAAGCACGGAAGGTATTTGCACCATCACCGTCCTCAAATAGAGTGTTTTCTACGGTCGCTCCATGAATAGCGCATAGCAGAGCCGCACCTAATACTCCGGCAACTCCCATCATATGAAATGGGTTCAACGTCCAATTAGAAATCCTTGGAAGAAAAGGATGAATCGAAATATCGCTGCTACGCCAAAACTCGGCGCAAAGAACCAACCAGATTGCCCCAGTGGATAAATAAGGAATACAGAAACAAAAACAGCAATTGGACCAGAGAATGAGATTGCATTATAAGGCCGCAATTGAACAGACCGAGCAAGTTCAAATTGGCGTAACATGAAACCTATTAGTGCAAAAGCCCCGTGGAGAGCTACAAAAGTCCATAGACCGCCTAATTGACACCAACGAGTAAAATCTCCTTGTGCTTCGGGCCCCCATAGTAGCAACAAAGAGTGTGCTAAACTATTGGCAGGGGTAGAAACTGCTGCGGTTAAGAAATTACAACCTTCCAAATAGGAACTAGCCAATCCATGGGTATACCAAGAAGTTACAAAAGTTGTCCCTGTAAACCAACCCCCTAAAGCGAAATAAGCACAAGGAAAGAGCAATAGGCCAGACCATCCTACAAAAACGAAACGGTCCCTTCGTAACCAGTCATCCATAGTATCAAATAGATCATTTTCTTCTTTAGGAATTCTACCAAGGGCTATAGTCATAGTGATCCTCCTATTCAATTACTTCAACCATTTCCGAGCACCTCATATCACTTTCCAAGGCATATGATAGTTTTATTATCTGTGGACGATTTCTTTCTCGTTCAATGCCCTTTTTCAATGGTCTCGAAGAGAGAAATTTCCCATTTTTATCTATGGAGTCACAGTCACAACCGAGGTCGTGGTAAATCCATGAATTTGATTCGATTTGTTTTTCTTATACTATTTATTTGTTTTTCTTATACTATAGAAATAGAAATAAATTGTTTTTCTTATACTATAGAAAGAAATAAACCTTTGAATTCAGCATTATTCCAAGACTCCTATTTCAAAGTCTATCTTTTAAGGGAAAAATGCAAATAAAAGTAACCCTTCTTTTCCCATTCCCTCTCTATTGCATGGGTGGAAGAACTAAAATAATAGAGGATTCTGAAAAAAAAAAATGGACCTTCGAAATCCAATTTTATGTGTAGCGCAAAGGAGTTGCGATTTCTTCTTATTCCTATAGAACATCTAGTAACAAGAATATGAAATCGTAAATAGCGAAAAATTCTTGTCTTGCGCGGTCTAAGTCTAAGGAAATAAAAAAAATTCGCTTATACAATTTCATCTACATCGAATTTATATATCAGAATAGCGGATAGAGGCATCATTAAAGGAGTCAGGTCTACTTACTTTATGCTTCTTTCCAATTTTATGGTGGATTTGATAAGAACCCTTTTTGCTTTCTTGATAAATAATCGACAAAAAAAGCGTTTTTTTTATATAACCTGCTTGTTTTATTATAATTATAACAAGTCCTATATGGAAATGCCCGCTAAAGAGAAAATCTATTTGATTGTCTCTCGGCCAATATCGATTTTTAGAAAGAAAAAACAAGAATTTTCTTCTTTTTTTATTAACATTAAGAAAAAAGAATATAATTAAAATGGAATTGGCAATATAATTTTTATAGACTTTTGAAAGAAAAAAAAGGGGTTTTTTGCAACCGTTATTTCTTATTTCTTGCCTATATCATATCACGGAAACCTTTCGCTTTGGAACGTGGAGAGATGGCTGAGTGGACTAAAGCGGCGGATTGCTAATCCGTTGTACAATTTTTTTGTACCGAGGGTTCGAATCCCTCTCTTTCCGCTCCCTTGGATCATTTGGGACTTTCGAATTGGAAAGAATTCTGACCCCCGGATTTTCTCATAGATAAATGTACGAAACAAATCCAATAAGAAAAAAAAAAACTGAATTTTTACTCCTCGCGTCCAGGATTCCGTCCTGGGTCATTAGATAAGAATCCAAAGATAAAGAGTGAAACAAAGAATATCACTACTGTATAAACAAAAAGTTTGAGAGTAAGCATTACATAATCTCCAAGATTTTTTTTTAAGGAATAGATTACCAGTTTTTCCTTACCACACGGATCCACTAGGATGGTTTTTTTTTATACCTAAAAATGCAAAAAAGAATTCTTGAAAAAAATTGCAAGAATTCTTTTATAATAAGCACTCTTATCAATAGCAAAAATAGGGTTAGGTGGTTAGGTATTGTGTAGGTACCTTTAGGTACCTGCTCAACCTAGGTGCAGGGGAGTAGAAAGGCTGATCCAAATTTATTGCTGTAGCTACCCATTCAATGTAGAAGAATTTAAATTTTAGAATCGAAGGTTCATAATATAAAAATATAAAACTTCTCGGCTTTTACCCATTTTAAAATTTTTTTGGAATGAACACATCATTCAATTTGGCATACAGAGTACTAAAGATTTCATCGAAAACTTACAGCAGCTTGCCAAACAAAGGCTAATAGAAAAAAGAATAGAGGTATAACAGGCATAATATCCACGATTGGATTGAAAATAGCATAAGCTTCGGGTAATTTGGCAAAGAAAAAACTAGTAGGATAAAGAACAGAATTAAAACAGATACAGGTTAAACTAAGTATATTAGGCATAACAAGCATTTCATTCTTGTAGAGTAAATAATTGGATTTTTCTTGAGTTATTTTTTTAAGGGAAAGAAGGAAAAGGCAGATTCAAAATCTTTTTTCTTCGGACTTTCCCAAACACAAAATACCTCCTTGTATTCGCACTCTCAAATGAGAGTGGAATAAATTCGACTTTCATATAATATCTTAATAGAATTCCATGTAATGATCAATGCATTTTTTTGATTCTATATTATCCGCATGTGTAGAATACTAGCAAGAGAATATCCCTCCTTTTTTATGTAATTGAAATGGTATTGACGAATAACAAATAAACATACTAGTGTTTATTAGTGTCGCATAAAACCCGAAATGGGGCGTGGCCAAGTGGTAAGGCAGCGGGTTTTGGTCCCGTTACTCGGAGGTTCGAATCCTTCCGTCCCAGATTGTTTCTGATGAAACAAACGGTGAAATCATATAGTATTCCGTACGAGACAAAAGTTTATTAAAGAGAATAATGATATCTTATTCTTTCTCAGAAAACATAATAAAGTCTTAAGTCCAGTCAAATTGACTATCTTTATTTTCATGAAAAAATGGGATCTATCAAGCACATTCAGGATATGCCTCTACTATAAAATCACTTAGTCATATTTTTTTCTTCCTTTTGGTATTCGAGTTGAAGAAGTACGAGAATTCTATAACTACCAAAA
>NW_028260495.1:0-41361 GCF_056163025.1 Triticum urartu
TCATCAGTTATTTTAGATAATACTAAAAAACAAGATAGAGTAAGATACAGAAGTGTAAAAGAAAGTGGATTCATCAGATGATACATGAGTCCCTAATTCCGAATCAAGAGATTTGTTGTGGAATTTGTCAATTGAGTAAAGTAATAATATTAAGAACTAGATCATCTAACCCCATTGAATGAAAAAAGAAATTCAATTTTCAGGGAAATTTTTGAATAAGAGATAAATAAACAATTGAATTTGAAAAAAAAAACTTCTTTCTATTTTGGATAATTTCTTTTTCAATAGGACCCTCTTTTTGGAGTGAACGATCGAATATTCCCCTATTCCTTCTTATTTTAACTGATTGTATTCCATATGGAATAAGAGGAGAACAAAAGCATTCCACGACCTGCCAAGGGGCTGTTAAAAAAAAAAAAAAAAGAAAGCTCTTCCTTGAATTTACTTTATTTTTATTCCTTTTTCGAACTCCAACCAAAGTAGATTCGAAGACGAGTCACTTCAATTATCCTTTTAAGTTCTATTCTATCTTCTGTCTTTCCCTATTTCATCTCGTAAAGTTCCGCGCTCGCAGTTTGGTCAAGAAAGTTAGACCTAATCCAACAAACAATACAAGGATGAATTACGAATTATGAAAGGATAGATTTCACATATACTTGTCCTTGTATTGTGTCAGTATGAGAATATCCTTCCTAAATTATTTATCCAAACCTATTGATCATTAACTTAGATTTTCCCAAGATTTTGGCTGCTATTCCGAATTACTCTATTATTCCGAAGCCAATGAAAAGTAAGTAGAACCTACAAAAATGGGGTTTTCTATTGATGCCTTGAATAACATATAGCTTACCTATAGACAAAAAAAAAATAAAAAAGTAATTATGTTTCGGAACCAGGCAAAACCAGATTGCTGTGCCATAGGAAGGATAGCTATACTAATTCGGTATACTCAAAATACACCTTTGGTACAAAATTGACAATCTCACAAGGATGAAATATCAGTAATTTTCTATTTACTGGTCGATCCCATCTTTTTACGGAATCAATTCCTTTTTTGAATGTACAAAAATTTTGGGAGTTCAGCATGTCTGGAAGCACGGGAGAACGTTCTTTTGCTGATATTATTACCAGTATTCGATACTGGGTTATTCATAGCATTACTATACCTTCCCTATTCATTGCGGGTTGGTTATTTGTCAGTACGGGTTTAGCTTATGACGTGTTTGGAAGTCCTAGGCCAAACGAGTATTTCACGGAAAGCCGACAAGGAATTCCGTTAATAACCGACCGTTTTGATTCTTTAGAACAACTCGATGAATTTAGTAGATCCTTTTAGGAGGCCCTCAATGACCATAGATCGAACCTATCCTATTTTTACAGTGCGATGGCTGGCTATTCACGGACTAGCTGTACCTACTGTTTTTTTCTTGGGATCAATATCAGCAATGCAGTTCATCCAACGATAAAACAAATTCCAACTATAGAACTATGACACAATCAAACCCGAATGAACAAAATGTTGAATTGAATCGTACCAGTCTATACTGGGGTTTATTACTCATTTTTGTACTTGCTGTTTTATTTTCCAATTACTTCTTCAATTGAGAGAAAGAAAGAGACTAATAAGAATTCTCTTATCCCATTTGGAAGGATAACCATCCTTATAACTACCCATGACTGTTTTTGTCTCTAGCATGACCAATTGATAAAATGTGGAGGAAAGTAGGGGAAATGGCCGATACTACTGGAAGAATTCCTCTTTGGCTGATAGGTACTGTAGCTGGTATTGCTGTGATTGGTTAGTAGGTGTTTTCTTTTATGGTTCATATTCTGGATTGGTTCATCTCTATAGTAATCGGAGGGACCAGATTGTAAACATGAAAAAGTAGGAGCTTAGCGGGTCCTTACCCCCCTTTATCTGATTAGAGCGGAAAGGACCCGCGGAATTTTTATTTTACTCTTATAACGCGAATTGAATCTATTCGATTCACTCTTATGAAGCAACAAGAAAAAGAGATCACTCGAGGATCCAATATCTTATTCCACGAAGGAAGTATCCTGAAAATCCTTGATTTAGTTTCGAGTAATAAACTAATAAAACCTTAATCAAAACTATTCAACTAGCCTAAAAATAAAAAAACCTTCAATGGAAGAGTTTACTTTTTTTTTGCAAAATTTCTGTAAATTTGAAGTTGAACTTAATTAAACAAGCCAAGCAATTTGCTCACAATCACAAGAAATTTTTCCCCCGCCATATTCTTCCCCTCTGTTTGTCCACTACCTCGGCTAAACCTCCAACCAAAGCCAAAGACCACAAGAGACCAGACAGACCCGAATAAAGAAGAAATAGTAATCTTTGACGAATTAGGAAGAAAAAGGATTCTTATTTTGATACAAGAAGAATCGGCACAGAAAAAGGCTTTTTCTTGTGCCGAATAGACGATTAAGAAGACCCCCCCCCCCCCCCCCCCCCCCCCCCCCCCCCCCCCCCCCCCCCCCACCCCCCCCCCCCCCGAAATACCACGCCCCCTCGCCCCCTGCCCCCCCCTTTTGCATGGGATATAAATAAGGAATTCCAGACTCATAACAAAAGCAGTCTAACAAAAAAAGGATTTCCAAAATAGATCATAGATAATTCTAGCAATTGCCAATAAATCGAGGCTTTTTACCAACTTGATGGTAAGAAATCCCGGACCCTAGAAATTCATTTCGTACAATTGAACCTTTTCAAACTGTTTCTTTTTGAGAACCAAAAAAACTTGTGCCAAAATAACGGATGCGAAGAAGAACAAAAGGCCTTGGACACGTAATGGATCCTGAAGCACGATTTCTGCGTCCCCCTGACCAAAACCTCCCACATTAGGATTGCTTGTTAATGGTTGATCAAGCTTGATGGATTCCCCCTCTGAAACAAGAAGTTCTGGTCCGGGAGGTATAATATCAATCACTTGGCGTCCATCTGATGCATCAACTATGGATATTTCATACCCCCCCTTTTCTTTACGTAGTATTTTTCTTACTATACCTGTTGACGTAGCATTATAGACTGTATTGTTACTCTTGCTACCATCAGGATAGATCTGTCCTCTTCCTCGGTTTCCCCTACATATATGGGATATTTTAAGAAATGAGCATCTTTCTTCGTAGCAGGATCAGGGGAAAGAATGGGAAAGACAATTTCACTATATTTCTTACCGGGAACAGGGCCTATCACAAGAATGTTTTTTTTATCGGGACGATAACTCTGAAAAGCAAGATTTCCTATCTTTTCTTTTAACTCAGGGGAAATACGATCGGGCGGCGCTAATTCGAATCCCTCGGGCAAAATAAGAACAGCACCTACATTCAACCCTCCCTTTTTTCCATAGCAAGAACTTGTTTCAATTGCATATCATAAGGAATTCGAAGAACTGCTTCAAATACAGTATCGGGAAGCACAGCTTGGGGAACTTCAATATCGACGGGCTTGCTAGCTAAATGGCAATTGGCACATACAATTCGTCCAGTTGCTTCTCGTGGGTTTTCATAACCCTGCTGCGCAAAAATGGGATATGCATTTGAAATAGATGTCCGAGTTATTACGTATATCATGATCGATACAGAAATCGATCGAGTTATCTGTTCCTTTACCCAAGAAAAAGTATTTCTATTTTCCATGTCCAATCGCAGATCCCAGAATTTCTACAATAAATTAGATAGGTAGCTAAGCTAATCTAGTTCCCTATACACGAATCTGTTGTCATTCTACTGCAACAGTTGTACTGCAATGATGAATACCTTAAAGTAGGTATAAATAGAAAGAATTTTGCTAAAATGGAAAAGGGCTTTCTTTCTAAAAAAAGATGCTTGCTAATTTGATTAATATTAATATCGGGAGATCAAATGAATTTATGCTTCACTAATTGAATGATAAATGACTACAAGCGAAGGAGATAGACGATTTAAACAAAAAAAGACCCAAAATTTCAAACATGTATCTAGAATTACTGGAAAACTACAAACAAAAATAGTGAAAATAAGCTCGTTAGGAGCCCATCCAAAATCGTTGTAGACCCAACGAATTACTAGTTCCCAACCACGGGTGGAGTGAAATCCAACAAAAAAATCAGTAACTAAAAGAATAAAAAAAGCTTTTATTGAGTCATTTAAATTATAGAAGAATTCCTGAACCCAAGAATTCAAAATGACAAGTTCCTCTTTACCCAGAAAAAAAGAACCACTTAGAATAGCCAAACAGATTATATTTGTCGAGAAATGCAAAATGGTATGGAGATGATCCTCATTATTTATTTTGACCCATTGTATTATTTCCTTGTGTATTCCTGTAGGAGGTTTTTGTACATGTGTCTTTAGTTTCCCTTTTATCATCTCGTCCAAGAGAGAAAGTTCTTCTAATTCTATGAATCTTTCTAGAATCCTTTTCTCTTGAATATCAGTTAAGAGAGTTTCGGATTGCCTGGTATTCCACCAATTCTTAATCCAAAGTTCCAGACATTTGTTAAATGAGGAAGAGACCCCCCAAGGCAAAAGTACGATAAATACAAGATATAGTAAAGAAGGCAATGCTTTCTTTTTTTTCATTTTTGATCTGTAAATGGAGTTGTTAATGAATATGCTTCATTCGCTGACTCTATTCCATTCCCTGACTCTATATGATGATATTTCTATTTCATGATATTTCTATTTCTTTGAAGCAAAAACTCTATAGGTTTGATACCCTGTATCTATTCTTCTTTTTTGTATATTAGTTATTAGTGGAATTTCAGTGCATTGGGTTCTTTCTTAGATCTAGATGGAATGAAATAGTGAAATAGAATAAAAAAAAAGCCCTTTCGGATGAAAAAGGAAGAATAGTATGCGATATATCTAACTTGGATAAAAAAAAATTAAAAGCAAATTTCTCTTATCCTCGTTTGTTCCTTCCTTTAGATAAATACTTAAAAATCCCCTTACAATAACAAATCCAATTTAGAAGGGACTTCCTCCCTGTGTTGAGAAAACTTTTCTTCTTCCAATTCTTCTTTTCTTCATTCAACTCAGTTCAAAAAAGATACCTCAAAATACTTCAATTGGTACGCGCAAGAAATAGGCCAATTCGGCAGCTTTTTGTTCAATTTCTCGTGGAGTAAAAAATTTATCATCAGTACGAGTCAAGGGAATGATCCCCTGGCCCCGGATTTCCATATAAAGAATACGACGAGGATAAAGACCCTCTTTAACCTGAATTCTAATTGATTGGATATCCCGCATAAGGAATCGAAGGAAGACGCGACGTTTTATTCCAGGGAATCCCCAACGAAAAATGCACACTATTCCCTCTTTTCTATCGAATCGGTCATAACCACTACCTACATTCCACAAAATAGTACACCACAAGTAGGAGCTAATGAATAGGCCTGCGATTCCGTAGAAAGACATCACGACCCCCTGCGGAAAAAAAAGAATTTCTTGAGATGGAAGTATAGATATAATATTCTTACCAAGATAACTGGAAATCCCAACCGATAAGAATCCTAGTGAACCTAGAAAAAGAATACAGGCCCAGAAAAAATTACCCCTTTTTCGAGAACCTTTTAGAAGTTCTACCCATATGTGTTCTGATCGCCAATTCATATTAGATATACTAAATCCAGCAGCGGTCGATTGAAATTGAGAGAATAAGCTAAATAATTTTGACTTTACTTTTTTTGATTCTGAAATCGCCTTCAGCAACTAGTACTCCTGTGAAATAATAGGTTAGATACATTGACTTTCTATTCAAAAAATATTCGTTGATTCAATTAAAATAAATAAAATAAAACTCGCTATACCTGGCTCTGCATATTCATGCATTTATGCTCGTAGCCTATATCCGCATCCATAACCGTTTTTCATTTGTGTGTAGAAAGTGTGTGTAGAAAAAGCCACATACCCTACCATATTATATTACTTACACTAAAAAATACTAGACAATCTTATTTTTTTGCACATAAAGAAATAAAGAAGTCATTGCAATTGCCGGAAATACTAAGCCTACTAAAGGCACGAAAATAGAAGGTAAGTTTAAATCCGTCATGGAATAGGTGTCTCAATTCAAATTTACTATTTCTATCTAGTCGAAAAATATCTTAAGATTCTTATGATATAATTAAGTATATCTATTATAAGGAATATTGACTATTGTATTGTATTTTTTATTTTTAGTTTGAAAAATATTCTGTAAAAAAAATGAAAGGATAATAAGAAAATTCCAAAAAAGGAGAACTAATTAAAAAGATTTTATTTTGATTTTCCCATCCTCATGGCCTTTCTATCTTTCTAATCTAATTTGAAATTGGATTCAAAAGAAAGCGGTTAGAATTTACTTCCTGCATACATACTTCTCTAGAAGCGCATACAATAATGCGTGGTAAAGGCGGAAAAATAGTATATTCAATCAAAATCAAAGGGCAAATTATCTTACCTACTATAGATCCCCTACTACCCTCTTAGACTTTAAAAGGCGATATACCACCCAAAGAAAGGGTATGAAAATGCCGGGTGGAGTTAGCTTTTCGACGAAGACCTGTCCCGTGCAGCGAAGCCCTGTTAGTAAGACCCCCCGCAATAATGGATTATAGAAGAATATTATTCCAAATACTCCTCTGGACGCATATAGTAGCATTGCGATTCCGAATCTTTTTTATTTATGAATATGAACAGAAAAAATTCATTGTATCGTTGGGTCGGAGCGGAGGTTTGGTCCAGAAAAATTAGAAACAAAACGTCTACTCTACCGCATTGAAGTCTATAGCGCTGTATTTCCACGAAAGTATAATTCTTACCATCAGGATACGATCCTTTCTTTTGAACTAAACGTCTCTACGATGGGTCCAGGTTCTATGTCCAATCCCAAATCAAGGATTTCTCGCTCTTGATCGGAGTCATAAACTAAAAAAAAACTACCTTTTTATCCTTTTTCTCAAGGTTATAGAAAACTTCCTTATCTAGTTCTAGCATTTTGAAAAAAAAAAAATGCTTCTTTTTTTACACACAGTTCGAGTCACTTGTTGACTCACGATTACGCCTGTTAAAAGTTTCAAACGTCCTCTTTTTTGAAATTGAAAGAGAGTCCTATAAAAAGGTCTAACTTCCAAACTATGTCTTTTTTCATTCATTCTCCTTTAGTTTTTTTCTCTATCTAGAAGTGGAATAGAATAACCCGGTTGAAGGGTAATGATCATACGTCTGTAATGCATTGTATGGCCCAGAATAGGTCCTATTCTTCTACCTTTTCCAGGTAGTCGATGGCTATTCACAGCTACCACCTTAACACCAAAGAAGAGTTCGACCCAATGCTTTATTTCTGTCTTAGTGAATCCCGATTCGACATTAAAAGTATATTGATTCTTTCCCAATAAACGAAGACTTTTTTCTGTAAATACTGCGTATTTGATTCCATTATCATTATCATATGATAATACTATATTTTATTATTTTATTATTTTATTTGTATTTCTTTATTGTATTATACCTTAATATATATATTCTAGATATATAGAATAGACGAATCTCAATTTGTCAAGTCTCATGATCATATCATGATCTATTTTTATTCGGCTCAATCTTTTTTTTCTAAAAAAGATTGAGCCGAGTTTAATTGCAATCAATTAGAAGAATAAAGAAGAATTACTGCATTTCATAACTGATTTTTTTCTCTTTTTATTTCGTTTCTTTTTTATTTATACCTTCTTTATCTTTAGTTTTATCTAGTTAATCAATAGTATCTACCGGCTCGAACTCGAATTTGATCGCCTTCCATACTTCACAAGCTGCGGCTAGTTCAGGACTCCATTTGCAAGCTGCTCGGATAATTTCATTACCTTCGCGAGCAAGATCGCGCCCTTCGTTACGAGCTTGTACACAGGCTTCTAAAGCCACTCGATTAGCTGCTGCACCAGGTGCATTTCCCCAAGGATGTCCTAAAGTTCCTCCACCAAATTGTAATACAGAATCGTCCCCAAAGATTTCGGTCAGAGCTGGCATATGCCAAACATGAATACCACCTGAAGCTACCGGTATAACACCTGGCATGGATACCCAGTCCTGAGTGAAAAAGATACCGCGAGCACGATCTTTTTCAATAAAATCATCGCGCAATAAATCAACAAAACCTAAAGTCATTTCGCGTTCCCCTTCTAACTTACCTACTACTGTACCGGAGTGGATATGATCTCCCCCAGACATACGCAATGCTTTAGCTAATACACGGAAATGCATACCATGATTTTTCTGTCTATCAATAACTGCATGCATTGCACGGTGAATGTGAAGAAGTAGGCCATTGTCGCGGCAATAATGAGCCAAAGTAGTATTTGCGGTGAATCCCCCAGTTAAGTAGTCATGCATTACAATAGGAACCCCTAATTCTCTTGCAAATACAGCTCTCTTAATCATTTCTTCACATGTACCCGCAGTCGCATTCAAGTAATGCCCCTTGATTTCACCGGTTTCGGCCTGTGATTTATAAATAGCTTCGGCACAAAAGACAAAACGGTCTCTCCAGCGCATAAATGGTTGTGAGTTTACGTTTTCATCATCTTTGGTAAAATCAAGTCCACCACGTAGACACTCATAACACGCTCTACCATAATTTTTTGCGGATAATCCCAATTTTGGTTTAATAGTACATCCCAATAAAGGACGACCGTACTTGTTCAACTTATCTCTTTCAACTTGGATACCATGAGGCGGGCCTTGGAAAGTTTTTGAATAAGTAGGGGGAATTCGTAGATCCTCCAAACGTAGAGCACGTAGGGCTTTGAAACCAAATACGTTACCTACAATGGAAGTAAACATGTTAGTAACGGAACCCTCTTCAAATAGGTCTAATGGATAAGCTACATAACAGATCCATTGGTTGTCTTCCCCAGCAACAGGCTCGATGTGATAGCATCGTCCTTTGTAACGATCAAGACTGGTAAGTCCATCAGTCCAAACAGTTGTCCATGTACCAGTAGAAGATTCGGCAGCTACTGCAGCCCCTGCTTCTTCGGGCGGAACCCCAGGCTGAGGACTTACTCGGAATGCTGCCAAGATATCAGTATCCTTAGTTTCATACTCTGGGGTGTAGTAAGTCAATTTATAATCTTTAACACCAGCTTGAAATCCAACACCTGCTTTAGTTTCTGTTTGTGGTGACATAAGTCCCTCCCTATAACTCTTGAATTAAGAATTCTCACAATAACAGGGTCTACTCGATGTTAATTAGGCGTAAATGAAACTTTAGCAAAAATCTCGTAAAACAAAAAGGATATTCAATTAATATAATATCAACTCATTAAAGAAAATTGAGGGCATGCTTAGGTTAATGAATATGTTTCATTCATATATAATGCGTACACCCTGTGTATGTTCTATCCTATAGGAATTCCAATATAGGAATTCGATAGGAATTGAGTTGTTGTTATGGTAAGTTAACACGGTTCGTTATTAAACCATGGATTTGATTTACCAAATCCATAATTATTGTATACTCTTTGATAGATATAGCGCAACCCAAATTAATTCCTAATCCTTATTTTACAAGTTCTTAATAGTTCTCTTTTCTTATTTTGAATGCAAATACCTAACTAAATACTAATAAAATTCTTTGTTGACAGCAATCTATGCTTCACAGTAGTATATATTTTGTATATCGAAGTCCTAGATAGGAAAGTAGAGTAGGCACAGATCCTCCACAAAAGGCAAAATGTATATGAAAAAAAAGATTGATTGAACTTTCCAATGGACTCATTCCATGAGTAAACGATTGAATGGGATTCGCTTGGGCAACGAAATCAAGTCCTGGTCCCCTTTTCTCTCTTATTGAATTAACTAATTCATTTCCTTTTTACTTTTGGATTTTTTTTGATTTGATTTGGCATTATTCAACAATAAAAAAAGAAAAATTTCGACAAATTCCTTTTTTTTAATTATGTGATAATTATGAGAACCAATCCTACTACTTCTCCTCCCGGGGTTTCCACAATTGAAGAAAAAAGTACAGGTCGTATCGATCAAATTATTGGACCCGTGCTGGATGTCACTTTTCCCCCAGGCAAGTTACCTTATATTTATAACGCTTTGGTAGTCCAGAGTAGAGACACTGCCGATAAGCAAATTAATGTGACTTGTGAGGTACAACAATTATTAGGAAATAATCGAGTTAGAGCTGTAGCTATGAGTGCTACGGACGGGTTGATGAGAGGAATGGAAGTGATTGACACGGGAGCTCCTCTCAGTGTTCCGGTCGGTGGAGCTACTCTCGGACGAATTTTCAACGTTCTTGGGGAGCCTGTTGACAATTTGGGTCCTGTAGATAGTAGTGCAACGTTCCCTATTCATAGATCTGCGCCTGCCTTTATCGAGTTAGATACGAAATTATCCATCTTTGAAACAGGTATTAAGGTCGTCGATCTTTTAGCTCCTTATCGACGTGGAGGAAAAATAGGACTATTTGGGGGGGCTGGAGTAGGTAAAACAGTACTGATCATGGAATTAATCAATAACATTGCTAAAGCTCATGGGGGCGTATCCGTATTCGGTGGAGTAGGGGAACGGACTCGTGAAGGAAATGATCTTTATATGGAAATGAAGGAATCCGGAGTAATTAATGAAAAAAATATTGAGGAATCAAAGGTAGCTCTAGTCTATGGCCAAATGAATGAACCACCGGGAGCTCGTATGAGAGTTGGTTTAACTGCCCTAACTATGGCGGAATATTTCCGAGATGTTAATAAGCAAGACGTGCTTTTATTTATCGATAATATCTTTCGTTTTGTTCAAGCAGGATCAGAGGTATCCGCTTTATTAGGGAGAATGCCCTCCGCAGTGGGTTATCAACCTACTCTTAGTACAGAAATGGGTTCTTTGCAAGAAAGAATTGCTTCTACTAAAAAGGGATCTATAACTTCGATTCAAGCAGTTTATGTACCTGCAGACGATTTGACCGACCCTGCCCCTGCCACAACATTTGCACATTTGGATGCTACTACCGTACTTTCCAGAGGATTAGCTTCCAAGGGTATTTATCCAGCAGTAGATCCTTTAGATTCAACCTCGACTATGTTACAGCCTCGGATCGTTGGCAACGAACATTATGAAACTGCGCAAAGAGTTAAGGAAACTTTACAACGTTACAAAGAACTTCAGGACATTATCGCAATTCTTGGCTTGGATGAATTATCGGAAGAGGATCGTTTAACTGTAGCAAGAGCAAGAAAAATTGAGCGTTTCTTATCACAACCGTTCTTTGTGGCAGAAGTTTTTACTGGTTCTCCAGGAAAGTATGTTGCTCTTGCGGAAACTATTAGGGGATTTCAACTAATCCTTTCCGGAGAATTAGACGGCCTACCTGAACAGGCTTTTTATTTGGTGGGTAACATCGATGAAGCTAGCACGAAAGCTATAACCTTAGAAGAGGAGAACAAATCGAAGAAATGAAATTAAATCTTTATGTACTGACTCCTAAGCGAATTATTTGGGATTGTGAAGTGAAAGAAATCATTTTATCCACTAATAGTGGCCAAATTGGCGTATTACCAAACCACGCCCCCATTAACACAGCAGTAGATATGGGTCCTTTGAGAATACGCCTCCTCAACGACCAATGGTTAACAGCGATTCTGTGGAGCGGTTTTGCGAGAATAGTTAATAATGAGATCATCATTTTAGGAAATGATGCGGAACTGGGTAGTGATATTGATCCGGAAGAAGCTCAAAAGGCACTTGAAATAGCCGAAGCTAACTTGAGTAAAGCTGAGGGTACGAAAGATTTGGTTGAAGCGAAGCTCGCTCTCAGACGAGCTAGGATACGAATCGAGGCTGTCAATTGGATTCCCCCATCCAATTGAAGACAATCCAGTGGTTTATAGTTGATACAAAGAAAAAGGGAAGAGGGGTAGAAAAAGTTATTAGATAGCGAAGCGAAGTAAGTCCAATGCTATCTAGTAATTTTTCTACCTACTTACCTACTATTGGATTTGAACCAATGACTCCCGCCGTATGAAAGCAATACTCTAACCACTGAGTTAAGTAGGCAATTTATCACCACAAAGGAAGACCCATTACTTCGATCGATTATATATTGAATCCCTTTTCTAAGCAATACCGCTCTGTTATTGGTCTGTTATATACTAAATACTAAACTAAATACTAAACAGATACAGATCAAAGGGGTATCCTCTGGCATTAGAAAATATTCATCTTGACAAGAAATTATCTATATGTTAAGATATCTCTGATAAGGGCTATAGCTCAGTTCGGTAGAGCAACTCGTTTACACGTGCGCCAATGCTTTTCAAAGGAGCTTATTATGCAATGAACATAATCGATCTTATTGCAAAATCAATGTCTTACTTCATAGATTCGAGAGAATAGGAGAACAGTAGCCTGACAAACAGTCGGTTCAGTCCGATTCAGGTGCCAATTCAGGTGCCTAATCAAATAGAACCCTTATGGATTTGCTAGTTGATAAGGTAAATATCCAGCCCACTAAATGCTAGGCGTAATGAGGATAAGGGCCTCCAAAAAACTTCTTTTCGTTCTATGAACTTTAAGGTGTATGAAGTCTCATAGTTAACTCTTGCAGTGGAACGATAGAGACTCCATTTCACTTAGGTTGATTTAATTTAGACCGGAGGCAGACCTAAGTCAAGGTAATCCTCCTTTGAAACACTTTGGTATTGCTCCTAGATAGATCATAATACAAAAAATCAATCAGAGCACAGGGAGCCATCTCATTATCTTTCCGTAAAGAAAAACTATGGTGGACTAACTGATCTTTAAATCAGTTTATGAAAGAGCCCAATGCAAAAAAATGCATGTTGGGTCTTTGAAACAGTTCAAATCATTTCGATAATAATCCGTTTGATCTGTTTTACCGAGAAGGTCTACGGTTCGAATCCGTATAGCCCTAATATGCCCTTTTTTAGATTTTAGGATCTCTATCCTATGTTTTCTTTAGTTTAGTATAGTTTTCATTTTCTCATTAGTATTTGTTTATAGACTGGATAGGCGCCTGCGACATAGAATAGAGATAAAAGCATTACCAAAGGCTCATTCATCGAAAATCAAAATCATACAGACAGGAAAAGAAAAACGAATTTCTATCAAATCAATAGAAGAAAGGATCCTTTCCCTGATTTGAATCCCGTCCTCCTTCAAATAGGATATCTCTAGACTTCCCTATAATAACTGCAATGATTTTATCCATTTTGCGAATTCCTACTTTGTTTTAAGTATATTTATTACTTTGTTTATAGATACATTATGTAAATTGATCAACTTTAAATAGAAAAAATAAAGTAAAGAGTAAATAAGAAAACAGAATATTCTGTCTCATAGTTCTGAAATAGAGTTCTTTATTTTTATTTTATAGTATTACTTCTCATTAATTATACTGCATAGATTAGTCCTACTATCTTAATTAGGTTCTAATTTAGTAGTATTCTCATTTTTATTTAATAGTCTCTTATTATTTTATTATTAAATATTAAATAAAGGATAGAGCTATTCTTTTTTCTAGAGATTCTAGAGAAAGCGAGACAAAGTGAAACGAGAAAGTTTTCTTTATATAAGAATTAGATCTACATACACCATATCTAAATAGAATGGAAATCCAAAAGAAAGGGAGTTGGGATTCCATTGGATGAATCTTTAAAGAAGATGCAGCACAGAGGAAACAAAGGCTAAACTTAAACTAAGCGCTTTTGTTTGAACAAAAAAGATTCTTGTTTCACCGAGGAAAAGAGAGAAGTTCTGGATAAATTGACAATGCTGAATTGAATTGACTAATTTAAGTTCCGCCTATTCCACATTAATGGGAGTACATTATGTTTCTGCTTCACGAATATGATATTTTTTGGACATTTCTAATAATAGCAAGCCTTATTCCTATTTTGGCATTTTCGATTTCAGGACTTTTAGCCCCGGTTAGTGAAGGACCAGAGAAGCTTTCTAGTTATGAATCGGGTATAGAACCCATGGGAGGGGCTTGGGTACAATTCCGAATACGCTATTATATGTTTGCGCTCGTTTTTGTTGTTTTTGATGTGGAAACCGTCTTTCTATACCCTTGGGCAATGAGTTTCGACGTATTGGGTGTATCCGTTTTTATCGAAGCTTTGATTTTCGTGCTTATCTTAGTTGTTGGTTTAGTTTATGCATGGCGAAAAGGAGCCTTGGAATGGTCTTAACTGAATATTTAGACAAAAAAAAAGAAGGAAAAGATTCTATTGAGACAGTTATGAATTTGATTGAGTTTCCCTTACTTGACCAAACAAGTTCCAATTCTGTTATTTCAACTACACCAAATGATCTTTCGAATTGGTCAAGACTCTCCAGTTTATGGCCCCTTCTATACGGTACCAGTTGTTGTTTCATTGAATTTGCTTCATTAATAGGCTCACGATTCGACTTTGATCGTTATGGATTGGTACCAAGATCAAGTCCTAGGCAAGCAGACCTAATTTTAACAGCCGGTACGGTAACAATGAAAATGGCTCCCTCTTTAGTGAGATTATACGAGCAAATGCCTGAACCAAAATACGTCATTGCTATGGGAGCCTGTACTATTACAGGGGGAATGTTCAGTACGGATTCCTATAGTACTGTTCGGGGAGTTGATAAGTTAATTCCTGTGGATGTCTACTTGCCGGGCTGCCCACCTAAACCGGAGGCAGTTATAGATGCCCTAACAAAACTTCGTAAGAAGATATCGCGAGAAATAGTTGAGGATCAAACTCTATCTCAAAATAAAAATAGATGTTTTACTACCAGTCACAAGCTTTATGTTAGGCGCAGTACTCATACAGGAACTTATGAGCAAGAATTGCTCTATCAATCACCATCTACATTAGATATATCTTCTGAAACTTTTTTCAAATCCAAAAGTTCAGTACCTTCCTACAAATTAGTGAATTAGGAGAGGGGCTCTTTTGTGTAGAAAAATAAAAAGCAGGGCAATCTTTCAAACTTGCATCCGAAATGTGAAATATTTATACAAAGAGGGAGAGATGAAGACAATGCAGCAGGGTTGGTTATCTAATTGGCTAGTCAAACATGAGGTGGTTCATAGATCTTTGGGCTTTGATCACCGAGGAATAGAGACTTTACAAATAAAAGCAGGGGATTGGGATTCCATTGCTGTCATTTTATATGTATATGGTTACAATTATTTACGCTCCCAATGTGCTTATGATGTAGCACCCGGTGGATCTTTAGCTAGCGTGTATCATCTTACGAGAATACAATATGGTATAGATAATCCAGAAGAAGTCTGCATAAAAGTCTTTGCCCAAAAGGATAATCCTAGAATTCCGTCTGTCTTCTGGATTTGGAGAAGTGCCGATTTTCAAGAACGCGAATCTTATGATATGGTGGGAATCTCTTATGATAATCATCCGCGCCTTAAACGTATCCTAATGCCTGAAAGTTGGATAGGCTGGCCCTTACGTAAGGATTATATAACCCCCAATTTTTATGAAATACAAGATGCTCATTGAATGATAAGAAATTCATGCTCACTTATACAACACAACTCCAGATTTTATTCAAGTCAAGGAATATTTTTAGGTTCTTTTCCTAGATGAAACGGAATACCTATTTATAATTAATTCCTAATTATACAAAAGCATTCCAGATAGACTGAGCAAAAAAAGGGTTTCATTTGGATTCCCCTATTTTGAAAATCGCATATTAATTTCCTTCATATGAACAGAAAAATAGGATGACTCAAAGAAGTTCTCTACCAGGAACTTTGTACCGCGCACATTACTTAGCACAACTAGGAAAATAAGATAAGATAAAGATAAGCAAGACTAAAAAAATATTCGTCGGAATAGCGGAATACAAAATTAAGAAACGCAAAAAAATAAAGGGGAATCTCACCCCCTTCTTTATCATAAAGAAAAGATATATTTTAAAACTTCTTTAAAAAGAAAAAGAAGTGCCTCTATATTTATATTATAGATTTATCCACTTAGATGAATAAATATTATTAATGAATATGTATCACAATCCATCTCGAGGTATTTGGATCAATACCTATTCGGTGGATCTTTTTTTTTTTTTTCTCTGCCAGGAACCAGATTTGAACTGGTGACACGAGGATTTTCAGTCCTCTGCTCTACCAACTGAGCTATCCTGACCTTTTCTTGTGCATCATCCTAGTAGAGTATTTGTATCTATGTCAATTAAAAGGACTAAAAATTAATTAAAGTATTTCAAATTTTAAATTTGAAAATGGGGGGGGTAGTCCTATGCATTGTGCATGGTTTACTTAAATAAAACTTAAAAATAGAGTGAATAACCAAGATTTCTTGCCGATACTCTAATAAAAAAGAAATCTATTCAATGAATAGGATAAGATCCATTGAGTTCTCTTCGCATTCCTTTGTGAAAGAGTAGAATGAGAAAGCTAATGAATCTTAAACCCATTGCATTGATAAAAAGAAAAAAAAGTGCATTGATAAAAAGAAAAAAAAAAAGAGGATAAATAATAATAATATAGTATAGTTAGGGAATAAAAGAGGATTTGGGGATAGAGGGACTTGAACCCTCACAACTTATAAAGTCGACGGATTTTCCTTTTACTAGAAATTTCATTGTTGTCAGTATTGACATGTAGAATGGGACTCTCTCTTTGTCCTCGTCCGATTAATCCACTTTTTTAAAGATCTCGAAAACTTTGAATTTTAATTGAAGAATTTGATTATTCAATATTCGATTGGAGTGGATTCACAATAATGAAAAAAAAAAATTATGATATGAGTTTTTTATTTCATAATCATTATCATTTCTAATTTCATTTTTAAAAAAGATAAAGAACCTATATTATAATTAGAATATAATATGAGTTCTGTGATTAATCGTTTGCTATGTCAGTATCTATACGTGTTTATTAAATGTATAAGGTATAAAACCCCTCTTTCTCTAATTTAGAACTAGAAGGAATTCCACTAACAACACAACGTAATTAACTCGATTCGTTAGAACAGCTTCCATTGAGTCTCTGCACCTATCCTTTTCCTTTGTATTCTAGTTCGAGAACCCCTTGTTTTCTCAAAACACGGATTTGGCTCAGGATTGCCCTTTTTTAATTCCAGGGTTTCTCTGAATTTGGAAGTTACCACTTAGCAGGTTTCCATACCAAGGCTCAATACAATCAAGTCCGTAGCGTCTACCGATTTCGCCATATCCCCATTTCCCTCTTCTTTGAGACCAGGATTCCTTGTGTAATTTCATCCATCTCTTAGTTTTTTTTTTGAATCATTGAGTTCATCACTCAACGTAGTCTAGCAGTTCAGTTCGACTCTATTTGAGAGACCTCGCTTGCTTATTGCAATTCAGAATTGAATTGATTCTATCCTTGATGTATTTGCAATTCAATCCGAATCAATATATCCAAAAGTTTTTATCTCCCCCACCTCCCGTCTTACTTTTTTATAGTATTCAAAATTATACTATAACGCTTGATATTTATTCTTTTTTTCTAATCAGAATTAGCAATTTTATTTACTCTGACTCTATGTTCCCCTTAGTGAAATATTAATCCTCAAATTATTAACAAATAATAAAGTCTATAATGATCGAATGAAAATACCAATAAATTCTATAATTTTATTTTTTAATATCCTATAGTTAAGCATATCAAGCTAACTTTATCTTTAAGAAGTTTTAGTATTTTTTTATTTTTATAAGTATAACTTCAAATTTAGAACTAGTTAATAGCTAAGATTAATAACTAATATCTGAGATTTTACGGATTTCCTATACTATACCTATTTCTATTTGTTACACTATTTCCGTTATGTAAGCCCACTTAGCTCAGAGGTTAGAGCATCGCATTTGTAATGCGAGGGTCATCGGTTCAAATCCGATAGTCGGCTTTTTTTTCTCTATCGATGTTCTACGAACAAGAATCTCTTTTTTTCCGAATTAAATGGAGAATCCAGGATCTTTTATGTTTTTTACCTTACAATTTTGCTAGATACAAAACAATAAAATAAATAATATATATACAAAAAAAAAAGATTTTGATGAAATTCCATTTTTTGGGGTACTTTAGTTGATTTTACTCTGTTTATCCTGTAGTTTAATTCAGTTTTAATTTCGATGTATTCTGTAATGTAAATACAATGAAATTAATTGTGTAAAATGAAATTTCAATAAAATAAAAAAAGGAGTCTTCATGTCCCGTTATCGAGGACCTCGTTTAAAAAAAATACGCCGTCTGGGAGCTTTACCAGGACTCACTAGAAAAACACCTAAATCCGGAAGTAATCTTAAAAAAAAATTCAATTCTGGGAAAAAGGAGCAATATCGTATTCGTCTTCAAGAAAAACAGAAATTGCGTTTTCATTATGGTCTGACAGAACGACAATTACTTAGATATGTACATATCGCTGGAAAAGCAAAAAGGTCAACAGGCCAGGTTTTACTACAATTACTTGAAATGCGTTTGGATAATATCCTTTTTCGATTGGGTATGGCTTCAACCATTCCTGGGGCCCGCCAATTAGTCAACCATAGACATATTTTAGTTAATGGTCGTATAGTCAATATACCAAGTTTTCGTTGCAAACCCCGAGATATTATTACTACGAAAGATAACCAAAGATCAAAAGGTCTGGTTCAAAATTATATTGCTTCATCGGACCCGGGGAAATTGCCAAAGCATTTGGCGATTGACACGTTGGAATATAAAGGACTAGTAAATAAAATCCTAGATAGGAAGTGGGTCGGTCTCAAAATAAATGAGTTGTTAGTTGTAGAATATTACTCTCGTCAGACTTGAACTTAACGAAAAAAGGAACAGGTTCATAGAATTTTCTTCCCCTTCCCCTTTCCCCGAACTAAATCGCCCTAAGACCATTACCATTAATTTGTATTTTCCCATCAACTAGCTAAAATTGATTAACCCTAGGATTAGGATCCTTTTTTCTTTTTTCCTCTATGTGTATTTTACATACCACAGTAATTTGCTATAGAGAATTTCTAATTTCTATTAAATCAAAATAAGATAATATAAGATATTATATTATTGCTGGAAAAAATTGTTATTTGATTTGATACATTGTGATCCTTAACGTTGATGAATTAAGAAAAACGGAAAGAGAGGGATTCGAACCCTCGGTAAACAAAAGTCTACATAGCAGTTCCAATGCTACGCCTTGAACCGCTCGGCCATCTCTCCTACATAACTTATTATGGAAAATAAACTGAGTGAATAGCGAGTTTTCTTATTCCTGCAGTACAGGTACAACCGCAACCACTCGGGGGTTCCATAGTTCTATTGGAAAAATTCCTTTTGATCTAAGTGGAAGGATACAGGATTTTTTACTAGAAATTGCGCTCGCTATAAAATAAAAGTTTTAATTTGGGTTTTCCCGCAACTAAAGAAAAAGAAAATGGAAGAATTCTTCTTATTGCATAATAAAATAAAGAAACCTTAGAATTCCGTTTGCATAAGATACGCTACACCATACTATCGAAATCAAAAATAGGGTATGAGACAATTAATAACTTTGAAAACACGAAATAGTTGATAACATAAGTTGTTGTTCAGAAATAGGAAAGTGGAATGAAATCCAGTCTTAGTCAAATATTTCATATCTCTTCGTGTCCAAGCAGAAGGAAAAGGATACAATTTGAGCTGAGCGGAAAATCCATATCTCTCTTATCCATTTAAAGCATATGGATTTAGAGTAGAGCATATGGATCAATCTATTTATAATTATAAGAATCGAATGTGTTTGTTTTTATGTTATTTTGTGAAGGAATGAAAACAATTCTATATAGAATGGGTTGGGAATTATGCCTAGATCCCGTGGAAATGGAAATTTCATTGATAAGACCTCCTCAATTGTAGCCAATATTTTATTGCGAATAATTCCGACAACCTCAGGAGAAAAAAAGGCATTTACTTATTATAGAGATGGTGCGATTTGACTCTTTTTTTTGCTTTTTTTTAGCCCTACCTATACCTCAGTCTTACGAAAAAGAGAGGGGGGTTGGCATAGAGAGAACCAAATTTGTAAAGCAAACAAACCCACGCTTCGGGAAGGTGAGGCGAACTAACAATTCCTTCCGTCGTGTATCCTCGATTGATGCGGCTTCAGATACTTCAATTGTAGATTTGAGTATTGAGCGAAAGGTTACACCTACAGGATATGGTATGGTATGGATTACAGGCCAATCCTACTCTATTAGTATCCGTAGGCAGCATAGGGGAGAAAAGCACTACACCTAGAAATAGGAATCAACAAGAGAAAAACTTTGTTAGAAATTACCCCTTTCCTGATCGGTATCAGGGCTGGGAAGAATGGTTGGGATAACAAACAACCATCAGGTTTGTACTTTGGATACCCCTATAACCATCAAAGATCGTTGAAGTAGCTAATTCCTCTAAATAGGAGGCGTTGAGAACAAAGAAATTATTGGAGCTATCGTTTTCCTCTAGCATTAATAGAATTCATTGGTGTTAAGAAAAACCTCTTGTGGGAAGGTTGGCTAGAGATTTCTTGGAAAAATACCAGCCCCTTTCGGTTCATAATGAGACGGGACTAATTCTATTTTGATTCTATAGATTATTTCGCTTAGTACTATTATGTACAGAAGGGAGGAGCCGTATGAGATGAAAACCTCATGTACGGTTTTGGAACGGAGATTTTTTGAATAGAATGAACGACCGTAACGGATGTTGGCTCAATCCGAAGGAAATTATGCGGAAGCTTTGCAAAATTATTATGAAGCTACGCGACTAGAAATCGATCCCTATGATCGAAGTTATATACTCTATAACATAGGCCTTATACACACAAGCAATGGAGAGCATACAAAGGCTTTGGAATATTATTTCCGGGCACTAGAACGAAACCCCTTCTTACCGCAAGCTTTTAATAATATGGCCGTGATCTGTCATTACGTGCGACTATCTCCACTATAGAAAGAAAAAAAAAAAAGAGAGGATCAAATTTTCTAGTAAATACTAGAAAAAAAGGGCTTTCTACATAGGGATCGTAAAAACAACGATTTTTCCCTATCAGCTGTAGGAAGGAAGGACACTTCACGAGAATCAAAAAACGAAGAAAGTATGGCCTATACTACTACTCTATGGATAAAGTTTCTCAAATTGATAGAGAAAGCACCGTAAAGATCAATTAGTGAGCGACTGGGTCGATACAACTAAAAAAAACTGCTTACTTATCCCATGATATGGGGCAAAATTTAGGAATCCGCTTATGTAATAGAGCCGATCCACTAAGGGATTAAGCAGCGGTGTAGTATCAGATCCCAAAGATAGTAAGTTCTTTTTTCTTTCTTATGGAAAAAAGTCTTTTTCAAGGATTCTATAGAGATTTCATATATGAAACCGGGATAGTTACCTCTCAGAAAATTTGAACGAAGGCTCTATATCTATCTATGCTTCATTCTTCTGAAGGTGGGAAAAAAGATCAAACTGATTATTGATAAAAATTAGGGTTTGAAACTTAGGTAATTAATTTCTTCTGCTTAACCCAAGAACAAATTGGATCGATTTTTGATAAATCGAATTCAGTTAAGATAGGGGAAATTCAGATAGCAATTTCTGAGCCGTATGAGGTAGGAAACTCTCAAGTACGGTTCTAAGGGAAGGAACTTCCTATTCCGACCGAGGAGAACAGGCCATTCTACAGGGTGATTCGGAAATTGCGGAAGCTTGGTTTGATCAAGCTGCTGAATATTGGAAACAAGCTATAGCGCTTACTCCGGGAAATTATATTGAAGCACAGAACTGGTTGAAGATTACGAAGCGCTTTGAATTTGAATAAGACCATGCTCCTTCTTTTTCATAAAATGGGTGGTTTGGTTGTTGATCCATTAATCAAATAAATTAGGTCGTAAGATCGAATCAAGAATTTCATTATATCCATTTCTTATACCTTCTATTTTATATGATATTTCATAAGAATAAACCATAGGGATAGGGTCTAGAATAGAAGTAATAAAGTGAATAAAAAGAGGGGGCAATCTAAATATTGCTAATATATTAGGACCATCTTATTAATAATTCTAATGAGTTATCTTGGAATTTAGAATCAAATAAAAAACCCTATATTATGCTCAAGGAAAGTAGATATAGATAGGAGCTTATGCCCTCAAAAAAAATACACTAGTTTCTTAAATTAAAAATAAAAAAGATTTTTTTCTTACGTCGAGAAATATTTGTTTTTCAAGATAAACAATGTCCGTTAGGCACCTAATCTTTATGTCATAATAGACCCGAACACTTGCCTCGGATTGACTTCAATATATAATTGCTCCAGTGAATAACTAAAAAAAAAATAGAAGGATGGTAGATAGTAAAGAAAAGAACTAATCACAATATCTATCTTTCAAAATCTATCTTTCAAAATCTATCTTTCAAAATATATATCTTTCAAAGATTCACTAAAAAGACAGTTGGCGGGTCTCTTTGTATGTCTTGTCCGGAAAGAGGAGGACTTAATGATTATTCGTTCGCCGGAACCAGAAGTAAAAATTGTTGTGGATAGGGATCCTGTAAAAACATCTTTTGAGGAATGGGCCAGACCCGGCCATTTCTCAAGAACACTAGCTAAGGGCCCTGATACTACCACTTGGATCTGGAACCTACATGCTGATGCTCACGATTTCGATAGTCATACTGGTGATTTGGAGGAGATTTCTCGAAAAGTCTTTAGTGCTCATTTCGGGCAACTTTCCATTATCTTTCTTTGGTTGAGTGGCATGTACTTTCATGGCGCCCGTTTTTCCAATTATGAAGCATGGCTAAGTGATCCTACTCACATTGGACCCAGTGCTCAGGTAGTTTGGCCTATAGTAGGGCAAGAAATATTGAATGGTGATGTAGGCGGGGGTTTCCGAGGAATCCAAATAACCTCTGGTTTTTTTCAGCTTTGGCGAGCATCTGGAATAACTAGTGAATTACAACTCTATTGTACTGCAATTGGTGCATTGATTTTTGCAGCGTTAATGCTTTTTGCTGGTTGGTTCCATTATCACAAAGCCGCTCCCAAATTGGCCTGGTTCCAAGATGTAGAATCCATGTTGAATCACCACTTAGCGGGATTATTAGGACTTGGGTCTCTTTCTTGGGCGGGGCACCAAATTCATGTATCTTTACCAATTAACCAATTTCTTGACGCTGGGGTGGATCCTAAAGAGATACCACTTCCTCATGAATTTATCTTGAATCGGGACCTTTTGGCTCAACTTTATCCTAGTTTTGCCGAAGGAGCAACCCCTTTTTTCACTTTAAATTGGTCCAAATACGCAGAATTTCTGACTTTTCGCGGAGGACTAGATCCAGTAACCGGTGGTCTCTGGCTGACCGATATTGCGCACCATCATTTAGCTATTGCTATTCTTTTCCTAATCGCAGGTCATATGTATAGGACCAATTGGGGTATTGGCCATGGACTTAAAGATATTTTGGAGGCTCACAAGGGCCCATTTACAGGACAAGGCCATAAGGGTCTTTATGAAATCTTAACAACGTCATGGCATGCTCAATTATCTCTTAACCTAGCTATGCTAGGCTCTACAACCATTGTTGTAGCTCATCATATGTATTCTATGCCTCCCTATCCATACCTAGCTACTGACTATGGTACACAACTTTCCTTGTTCACACACCACATGTGGATTGGCGGATTTCTAATAGTCGGTGCTGCTGCACATGCAGCAATTTTTATGGTAAGAGACTATGATCCAACTACTCGATACAACGATCTATTAGATCGCGTCCTTAGACACCGCGATGCAATCATATCCCACCTTAACTGGGTATGTATATTTCTAGGTTTTCACAGTTTTGGCTTGTACATTCATAATGATACCATGAGTGCTTTAGGCCGTCCACAAGATATGTTTTCGGATACTGCCATACAATTACAACCTATCTTTGCTCAATGGGTACAAAATATCCATGCTACTGCGCCTGGCGTAACAGCTCCTGGTGCAACAACAAGTACTAGCTTAACGTGGGGAGGCGGCGAGTTAGTAGCAGTAGGTGGCAAAGTGGCTTTGTTACCTATTCCATTAGGAACCGCAGATTTTTTAGTCCATCACATTCATGCATTTACCATACATGTGACTGTATTAATACTTTTGAAAGGTGTTTTATTTGCTCGGAGTTCCCGTTTGATACCCGATAAAGCAAATCTAGGTTTTCGCTTTCCTTGCGATGGGCCTGGCCGAGGGGGAACATGTCAAGTATCCGCCTGGGATCATGTTTTCTTAGGTTTATTCTGGATGTACAATGCAATTTCGGTAGTCATTTTCCATTTCAGTTGGAAAATGCAGTCGGATGTTTGGGGTACTATAAGTGATCAAGGGGTGGTAACTCATATTACAGGGGGAAACTTTGCACAGAGTTCCATTACGATTAATGGGTGGCTTCGAGATTTCTTGTGGGCACAGGCATCGCAAGTCATTCAGTCTTATGGTTCTTCATTATCTGCATATGGTCTTTTTTTCTTAGGTGCTCATTTTGTCTGGGCCTTCAGTTTAATGTTTTTATTCAGCGGCCGTGGTTATTGGCAAGAACTCATTGAATCTATCGTTTGGGCTCATAACAAATTAAAAGTTGCTCCTGCTACTCAGCCTAGAGCCTTGAGCATTATACAAGGACGCGCTGTAGGAGTAACCCATTACCTTCTGGGTGGAATTGCCACGACATGGGCATTCTTCTTAGCGAGAATTATTGCAGTAGGATAGTGGCTAGGAGGATTTGAAAGGCATTATGGAATTAAGATTTCCCAGGTTTAGCCAAGGCTTAGCTCAGGACCCCACTACTCGTCGTATTTGGTTTGGTATTGCTACCGCACATGATTTCGAAAGTCATGATGATATTACTGAAGAACGTCTTTATCAGAACATTTTTGCTTCTCACTTTGGGCAATTAGCAATAATCTTTCTATGGACGTCCGGAAATCTGTTTCATGTAGCTTGGCAAGGAAATTTTGAATCATGGATACAGGATCCTTTACACGTAAGACCTATTGCTCATGCGATTTGGGATCCTCATTTTGGTCAACCCGCTGTGGAAGCCTTTACTCGAGGAGGTGCTGCTGGTCCAGTGAATATTGCTTATTCTGGAGTTTATCAGTGGTGGTATACAATAGGATTACGCACCAATGAGGATCTTTATACTGGAGCTCTTTTTCTATTATTTCTTTCTACGCTGTCCTTAATAGCGGGTTGGTTACATCTACAACCCAAATGGAAACCAAGCCTTTCGTGGTTCAAAAACGCGGAATCTCGTCTCAATCATCATTTGTCAGGACTTTTCGGGGTAAGTTCTTTGGCTTGGACAGGACATTTAGTTCATGTTGCTATTCCCGCATCCAGGGGGGAGTACGTTCGATGGAATAATTTCTTAGATGTATTACCCTATCCCCAGGGGTTGGGACCCCTTTTGACGGGTCAATGGAATCTTTATGCCCAAAACCCTGATTCGAGTAATCATTTATTTGGTACCGCTCAAGGAGCGGGAACTGCCATTCTAACTCTTCTTGGGGGATTCCATCCACAAACACAAAGTTTGTGGCTGACCGATATGGCTCACCATCATTTAGCTATTGCATTTATTTTTCTCATTGCCGGTCACATGTATCGAACTAACTTCGGAATTGGGCACAGTATTAAAGATCTTTTAGAAGCGCATACTCCTCCGGGGGGTCGATTAGGGCGTGGGCATAAGGGCCTTTATGACACAATCAACAATTCGATTCATTTTCAGTTAGGTCTTGCTCTAGCTTCTTTAGGGGTTATTACTTCCTTAGTAGCTCAACATATGTACTCTTTACCTCCTTATGCATTCATAGCACAAGACTTTACTACTCAAGCTGCTTTATATACTCATCACCAATATATTGCAGGGTTCATCATGACAGGGGCTTTTGCTCATGGAGCTATTTTTTTCATTAGGGATTACAATCCGGAACAGAATGAGGATAATGTATTGGCAAGAATGTTAGACCATAAAGAAGCTATCATATCTCATTTAAGTTGGGCTAGCCTCTTTCTAGGATTCCATACCTTGGGCCTTTATGTTCATAACGACGTCATGCTTGCTTTTGGTACTCCAGAAAAGCAAATCTTGATCGAACCTATATTTGCCCAATGGATACAATCTGCTCATGGCAAGACGACATATGGGTTCGATATACTCTTATCTTCAACGAATGGCCCCGCTTTCAATGCGGGTCGAAGCCTATGGTTGCCCGGATGGTTGAATGCTGTTAATGAGAATAGTAATTCGCTTTTCTTAACAATAGGACCTGGGGATTTCTTGGTTCATCATGCTATTGCTCTAGGTTTGCATACAACTACATTGATTTTAGTAAAGGGCGCTTTAGATGCACGCGGTTCCAAATTAATGCCAGATAAAAAGGATTTTGGATATAGTTTTCCTTGTGACGGCCCAGGGCGCGGCGGTACTTGTGATATTTCTGCTTGGGACGCATTTTATTTGGCAGTTTTCTGGATGTTAAATACCATTGGGTGGGTTACTTTTTATTGGCATTGGAAACATATCACATTATGGCAGGGCAACGTTTCACAATTTAATGAATCCTCCACTTATTTGATGGGATGGTTAAGAGATTACCTATGGTTAAACTCTTCACAACTTATCAATGGATATAATCCTTTTGGGATGAATAGTTTATCGGTATGGGCGTGGATGTTCTTATTTGGACATCTTGTTTGGGCTACTGGATTTATGTTCTTAATTTCCTGGCGGGGGTATTGGCAGGAATTAATTGAGACTTTAGCATGGGCTCATGAACGCACACCTTTAGCTAATTTAATTCGCTGGAGAGATAAGCCCGTGGCTCTTTCCATTGTGCAAGCAAGATTGGTTGGATTAGCTCACTTTTCCGTGGGTTATATATTCACTTATGCAGCTTTCTTGATTGCCTCAACATCAGGCAAGTTTGGTTAATTTAGTTTGTTTTTTTGTACTGTATCAGCACCTAGTTCATTACTCTTGATAGAGAGGGAGGATCTGCCTTTTTAGATTTCTTTTTCTATTTATTTTTCCATCTAGGATTAGAACCGTATACTTGGTAATAATAGCAACGACACATTATGGCAAAAAAAAGTTTGATTCAGAGGGAGAAGAAGCGGCAGAAATTAGAACAGAAATATCATTTGATTCGTCAATCTTTAAAAAAAAAGATAAGAAGCAAAGTTTCTCCCTTGAGTTTGAGTGAAAAAACGAAAATGCGAGAAAAATTGCAATCCCTACCGCGTAATAGTGCACCTACACGCCTTCATCGACGTTGTTTTTTGACCGGAAGACCTAGAGCTAACTATCGACATTTTGGGCTATCCGGACACGTACTTCGAGAAATGGTTTATGAATGTTTGTTACCGGGTGCAACAAGATCCAGTTGGTAAGGATAAAATACCCTTTCGTATTTGTATGGATTTCTGGAATTGATAATCATAGAGGAGCCCTCTTTACCATTCTGTATAAATGGACTATTCTATTTGTATAGATATTGGTAGAGGGGCGTATCCAACCCTCTTTTATCCACTAGTTACCCCTCTTTAGTTTAAGAGTATAGAGCAGTTTGGTAGCTCATAAGGCTCATAACCTTGGGGTTGCGGGTTCGATTCCCACTACCGCCTCCATACTCCTTCTTTATGATATATGCATGATATAATATATACATCATGCATTTGTATCTGGATTTTTTGATTTCCTAAAAGAGTTTTGGTCTAACAGTTTTTTCTCGGAAGAAGCAAAAAAATAAAAGAAAGAATAAAATATGAAAGAAAAGCGTCCATTGTCTAATGGATAGGACAGAGGTCTTCTAAACCTTTGGTATAGGTTCAAATCCTATTGGACGCAATCTTATTTCTATCTATTCTTTAAATAACTATACTAAACTAAAAACAAAGAAAACTTTTTTGCATGATTCAAATGAAAAAGCTTTCTCAACGATTCCTATTCTACTAACAAGAGTAGACATGCAAAATTTATTTGTTACTGAAGAGAAAACCGTTCCAGCTGTTCCTGAATAGCTTCCTTCAAAAGGATTTCCGCTTGCTCGGTGAATGTCTTGCTAGAAGATATAATTTCTTGGAATTGAGGTTTAGTATCTTTTAGATGTTTACGTAACTCATCCAGAAATTTATTTACCTGTTCAATTTCTAACGAATCAAGATATCCTCTTGTTCCGGTATAAATAGTAGCTATCTGCTCTTCCACTGGGAGAGGATTTGCCTGGGATTGTTTAAGCAATTCCCTTAATCGTCGACCCCTTGCCAATTGATTCTGACTTGTTTTATCGAGAGCAGAGGCGAATTGTGCAAAGGCTTGTAACTCTGCGAATTGCGCTAGTTCCAATTTTGATTTGCCAGCTACTTGTTTCATGGCTTTAATTTGAGCCGCGGATCCTACTCTGGAAACAGAAATACCCACATTAATAGCGGGTCGAATTCCGGCATTGAATAGATCCGCAGATAAGAATATTTGTCCATCTGTAATGGAGATTACATTAGTAGGAATATAGGCGGAAACGTCTCCAGATTGAGTCTCAACTATTGGTAAAGCGGTCATACTTCCTTCGCCTAAAAGAGAATTTAATTTAGCGGCTCTTTCTAAAAGGCGTGAATGCAAATAAAAAACATCCCCTGGATAAGCCTCACGTCCGGGAGGTCTTCTTAATAGAAGGGACATTTGGCGATAAGCTTGTGCCTGTTTGGAGAGATCATCATAAATTATTAAAGTATGCCGTTCGCGGTACATAAAATACTCAGCCAGGGCTGCTCCCGTATAAGGAGCGAGGTATTGTAATGTAGCAGGTGAATCCGCCATTTCAGCTACTACAATAGTGTATTCCATGGCCCCCTCCTCATGGAAAGTAGTTACTACTTGAGCTACGGAGGATGCTCTTTGACCGATAGCTACATAAACACATATTACACCTTGCCCTTTTTGATTGAGAATTGTATCTGTGGCTACTGCTGTTTTGCCAGTCTGTCTGTCCCCAATAATTAACTCTCGCTGACCGCGCCCTATAGGGATCATCGAATCGATAGCAATAAGCCCTGTTTGAAGAGGTTCGTATACGGAACGCCTGGAAATTATACTTGGAGCAGGAGATTCAATTAAGCGAGATTCGGAAGCTATAATTTCGCCTTTCCCATCAATAGGTTTAGCCAGAGCATTTACAACACGACCCAAGTAAGCCTCACTCACGGGTATCTGAGCAATTCTTCCTGTTGCTTTTACAAAACTTCCCTCTTGTATCATCAACCCATCGCCCATTAATACAATCCCAACATTTTTGGATTCCAAATTCAGAGCAATACCCCTAGTACCTTCTGCAAATTCGACTAATTCACCTGACATTATTTCACCAAGACCTATAATACGAGCAATCCCATCCCCCACTTGAACTACGCGACCTATATTCTCAATCCCTACTTTCCTATTATATTGTTCAATACGTTCGCGGAGAATTTTATGAATTTCGTCGACTCGAAGGGTTGCCATTAGTGTTTCTTGACTCTTTTTTCGGAAGCAAGGGGAAAAATAATGCCTAAATTCTAAACGAAAGTAGAAGTTCAAGGCCTAATTAATTTAATTATTTCTTCCATTCCAGGGACCGAGAATGCCAATATTAGCACGAATCGTACGGAAATGTAACTCGGTATTCAAACAACTATTCAGAGTTCCTAGAGCTCCTTGTACGGCCTGTTGGAAAACCCGCTGTCGGACCTGATTCATTGCCCTTTGTTTTTCAAAATAAAGGGTTTCGTTTTTAGACTTTTCCAATTGTTCCAAACTAATAGAAGTAGCATTAATCAAATTTGCTTTTTCTCGTTCTATCTCAGAGTATCCATTCATTCGATACTCATCCGCTTCTAGTTCGACTTTCTGTAATCGAATCCGAGCTTTTTCGAGTTGCTCAATGGTCCCTCTACGCAATTCTTCTGAATTTCGAATAGTACTCAAGATCCTCTGTTTTCGATTATCTAATAAATCTTTTAATGAAAGTAGATTATTTTGTAAGTTTACAACTTTTATGATCTCTTCCCGAACCAAACATGAATCTTTCGATTCATTTGGCTCTCACGCTCCTTTTTTTTTTTCTATAGCTATTTCCATATCTTTTTTTTAAGTAATGAGCCTATCCTCTATCTTCTTTTTTATGTTTATATTTCAATATACCGAAACCTATATAAGACTAGATAAATATTAAGAGGACTCTTCCGCCTAGATAAAAATATATCATGGTCAGCAAAGTTGTTTCTTTATTTTTATTTGCCCTCTAGTTAATAATTTCAATTTCATTAAGAAAAACTAACTAAATAAATGGAAAATGAAAATTAATAGAATTCTTTTTTATTTTTTTTTTCTTCAAATCCAAAAAATTTCTCTTTTTTATACATAGGTCGTCGATTCGGCATTGGTTAAAAAAGGGCAGGGTGCCCCCTTTTTTTTCTAGTAAATAGTTCAAACCATTTTATCGATATGAGTGTTCTATATCAGATAAATTTTACATTAGCTATTTCCCGTTTAAATTGGTACTAATACTAATATAGTTGTAGAAAGAGTACCTCTTTTTGCCTGGACTTCAAGCAGTTTAGCTTTAACCGTGTTAATGGTCTCACATTCTTGGTTTATAGAGAATCAAAGTTGATTTACCAATGAGTCGCGAAATGCTATGGTTCTTCCATATGATTTCTGAATTTATTCAGAAGTAATTCGTCGAGATCGTGCACCCTTTTCTTATTTATCCGAAAAATACTAAAAAATATTATAAAGTGCAGCCGGATAGATCCAATCTATTCTTGAAATAGACAACTCGCACACACTCCCTTTCCAAAAAAAATCAAAACACCAACCACTACAGTTAGATTTATTAGATTTGTTGCTAAAATATCGGTATTAAGCCCGAAACTGCCAGCGGATGGCCAGTGAGCTAAAAAAACGAAAGAATGGGTTACATTTTTCATATGCTCTCCTCTTATAGATAGGACGAACAAAGAACAAAGTTTTTCGATCACTTACTTCGCTCGCCCTTTTTTGATCGGTTTTTTTAATGCAAATAGATTCAATCTAGTAATTTCTTTTAGATTAAGTCTTACGTCTTGTTTGACCGGTGAAAGACTTCCTTTGTTGAAATGTTCTGTTCCCAAAATTCCTAAAATAAAAGGAAAAAACTTTCCACTTTCCTAAACTAAGGACGGGAAATAAGAAGGTGAGCATATCTTCTAAATTAATAATACTCAACTCAGCCCTTCCTAGAATGGGGTATTATCTGTCCGATAAATAGATAATTCCAGGAGTAATAAATAGGAGTAAATTAAATAAAGTATTGATATAATTGGAATTGTGGAAGCAAATACCAATTTACTAAAAAAAGAAAAAAGTATCTAATCGAAATCGAAAGAATTTTTTTTTTAAGATTAAACAAAAGGGTTCGCAAATAAAAGCGCTAGTGCCACAACTAGTCCATAAATTGTTAAAGCTTCCATAAAAGCTAGACTAAGCAATAAAGTACCTCGTATTTTACCTTCTGCTTCTGGCTGTCTCGCAATACCTTCTACAGCTTGTCCTGCAGCAGTACCTTGACCAACTCCAGGTCCAATAGAAGCAAGCCCTACGGCCAATCCAGCAGCAATAACAGAAGCAGCAGCAATTAGTGGATTCATGGTGAGTAGTTCCTCGTGTCAAAAAAAGAAATGGTTAAGGATACAATCAACCAATAAATTCTTACTTCTAAGCTCTATTGGGGAGAAGTAAAGTAACTAAAAAGTACAAATTGAAATCAAATTGAAATGATAATGTGAATTGTCCGAACTACATAGAAGGGAATTCCATATCCATATATCGGATTAGATAATGAATCTAACCTAGGAATATATAATATAATATCCTATATATATACATTTGTTTCTTCTATTTTGTTTGCATATTTTCTCATTTTCTATTGAATCGGATTCTAAAATCATTGCTTAAAGTGGAAACCTGCATAAAAGAGGACTCCACTTATAGACATTAAGGATATTATAGTATAGATCTAGCCTGACTCCACCCTCCTTAATGCATATATACTTTGAAAATTCCATAATATAGTCTATTCTATTCTCTCTCCTACAACTCTAGGCTATATATTCATACGCATTTCTAACTATTTTTTGCAACCAAGCAGATTATCTGGAACCATGCATGAATTGAGCTAAGCTGCAAAAAAAAAAAATACTATTTCCAAAAAGAGTCAATTCAATGATGACCCTCCATGGATTCACCTATATAGGCTGCGGCTAATGTTGCAAAAATAAGAGCTTGAATACCGCTTGTAAATAATCCAAGAAACATGACCGGTATAGGGATTACTAAGGGGACTAAAGAAACAAGAACAACAACGACTAATTCATCCGCCAATATATTCCCGAAAAGTCGAAAGCTAAGCGATAATGGTTTTGTGAAATCTTCTAGGATGTTAATTGGTAAAAGGATTGGAGTTGGTTTAATATATTTCTCGAAATAGCTCAATCCTTTTTTGCTAAGACCAGCATAAAAATATGCCGCTGACGTGAGTAAAGCTAAAGCAACAGTAGTATTTATATCATTCGTGGGCGCTGCTAATTCCCCATGGGGTAACTCTATAATTTTCCAAGGTAAAAGAGCACCCGACCAATTCGAAACAAAAATAAAAAGGAACATAGTTCCAATAAAGGGAACCCAGGGACCATATTCTTCTCCAATCTGAGTTTTGCTCAAGTCTCGAATAAACTCAAGGACATATTCAAAAAAATTCTGACCGTCGGTCGGGATGGTTTGTGGATTCCGAACAGCTATGACAACTGAACCTAGCAAGATAGTAATTACGACCCAAGAAGTGATGAGTACTTGGGCATGAATTTGGAAACCTCCTATTTGCCAATAGAAGTGTTGGCCTACTTCTACACCCGATATATCGTATAACCCCTTGAGTGTTTTAATGGAACAAGGTATAATATTCATATTGTCCTCTGATAAAAATTGAACTTCAAAAAAGGAATTCTTTTGATTCAACCATCTCTTTCTCAACTCAGCAACTTGAAGTATTAATCTTATATTTAGGATACCAAGAAAGCACATCAGATCATAATATATATCAATACCCTCTAATATATATCAATATTCCCCTTCTTTTTTCTATGCAAAAAAAATTCTATGCAAAAAAAAAGATATAGTAAAGTAAGTGATTCCATAAATTTACGCAGTTGCCCAAGAATTCACTATATATTCTTAATCAACGATTTCTTATATAGAGAGAACGGCCCTCACAAATTGAAAATACTAATTTGTTAAGAATCAATCGAATTGAAGTCATAGTGTCATCGTTGGCTGGAATCGATATATTCGCGAGATCCGGGTCACAATTTGTATCGACTAAAGAAATAGTAGGAATCCCCAAAATGGCACATTCCCGAAGAGCTATATACTCTTTTTGCTGATCAAGGACGATCACAATGTCTGGCAATCTCGTCATATATTTGATCCCGCCGAGATACCTTTGCAAAGTAGATAATTTTCTCTTCAAGATTGCCACATCTCTTTTTGGGAGATGGTGGAATTTTCCCATTTTTTCTTCTGCTCTTAAGTCTCTAAATTGAGAAAGTCTAGTTTTCGTAATCGACCAATTCGTTAACATACCACTGAACCACTTTTTATTAACATAATGACAACGAGCCCTTATTGCAGCTGATGCTACTAAATCTGTTGCTCTTTTTTTGGTACCAACAATTAAGAAACTTTTTCCCTGACTTGCTGCATCAAAAACTAAATCACAAGCTTCTGATAAAAAACGAGCCGTTCTAGCGAGATTTATAATATGAGTACCTTTACGCTTTGCCGAAATGTAAGGGGCCATTTTAGGATTCCATTTCTTAATACCATGACCAAAATGAACTCCTGCTTCTATCATCTCTTTCAAATTAATGTTCCAATATCTTCTTGTCATTTTTTCCACACTTCCTTTTTTTTAATCCTACCATTCCATTACGGAATTTAGTTCTTTTTGAAGATTAAGAAAGATCCGAAATAGCTTGAAATAAATAATAATTGTTCCGAGAGAACCTTGTACTAAGATAAGAGTTGGCCATTGATACATGGTATAAACATAACCACCTTAATGAATTAACTGACTTGTTTTACTTATTAAAATAAAAATCTTAAAATCTAAAATTTGACCTGTTAGTGTTCTAAGTTCAAAAGTCTAGTAAAGTAAAAAATATTTTTATGGGGGTTCTTATGTCTCATAAAAATTGTTTGTTACGTCAGAATCTGAAGAAACTAATTCTGTATGGAGAAACAAAAAATCTCTCATTTCCGACGCGAATAGATTTTTTTTTTTTATTTCGAAATAAAGGTTCTTGTCTTGTGGGGAACGATGCACAAATTTTTGGAATCCGGTACCAACAGGTATAATCCCCCCAGAACTACGTTTTCTTTCAAGCCTTTCAACCAATCAATGCGACCTCGTAGGGCAGCTTTTGCTAAAACTCGAGCAGTTTCTTGAAAACTTGCTTCAGATATGAAACTTTGGGTATTCAGGGAAGCCCTTGTTATTCCCAATAAGATTGCCCGATAATAGATCGATTCATCCAAAGCTCGTCCTGCTCGTTCCGCTCGCAATAGTCCGATTAATTCCCCAGGCGAAAAAACATTAGACATTCCATCTTCGGAAACCCGCACTTTTGATGTTACTTGGCGTATAATAATCTCTATATGTCTATTATGGATCTGTACCCCTTGGGATCGATAAACCTTTTGGATTTTATTAACCAAAGAGATACGACTTTGGGCTATGGTTAGCTCAGCTCCAATCAAGAATCCCCAAGGGACCCCAAGAATTCTTGGTATAACGCTCATTCCAATCCTCAATTCTCCTTTCGAGATTCGGGGATAATGAATCAATTGAACGCGCTTCAAAGATTTGTTCCACTTTTGGAAGACCTTGCGTTATGTCACTAGATCTCGATTTTTCATATATAAACGTAACTAACCTATCTCCCTTGTAAAGGATTTCTCCATAATGACCATTAACAGTTGCTCCTGTAGTGGCCAAATAAGGTTTAGCTGCTCTTATAACAAAGGAATTCATATTTACAATGAAAATTTGACCGGATTTTTTTATGTGCGATTTAAATAGACATACATTTTCACAAATAAATTGTCCAAGGTGAATTATTGCCAATGTCTCTTCCCAAGAATCATGATGGACAAAGTGACAATTCAAAAGGAATGGATCCAACATTATGTTACTATCGAAATTAGAAATCCTTTTATTTTCATCTATTAAAGAGTATTTAAGTTCTTGAAGTACTTGGAAGGTTTGTTTTAAATTGTCAACGAACAAATATTTTTTTAACAGGATTTTATTATGCGTTAGTAAATAGTAAGATGAAGAAAAATGCGATATACTAGCTACAATAGCGCCTAAGGGCCCAAAAATTTCTCGAATAGGAATTCTAGGATTCCATTCTTTTATCGCATTGGGATGTTTTGAATTCTTGAATAAACCAATTCGAGAACAGTTGGATGCCGACAAAATCATCAAAGAGTGGTATTCTTTATTTCGATTCAACAAAGTGCCAATAGCTTCTGGATGTTGGCTAAGTGATTCAATCTTCGCCTTGGAATAAAAAGAATTGATATTGGCGCGATCTAACCTATTATGGGGAATCGGTCCTGCACTTGTCCTACCATACCTTTTTCGTGTATACGAAATAGTGGACTTGACTAACTCAATTCTTAGGAAATCGCGAATAAGATCATTTGCTCTTACCTCAACAAGGGAAGCACCAGCCTTTTCTTTTTCTTCTTGTTCCCAATTCACTACTAAGCAAGTTCTAACAAATTGACTATTTGTGTGATAAATTCTTTGAGTTAACTTGCTATTTTCATGAGAAATAAAATTGACAAGTCGAATTTGGAGATTATTTTCTTCTTGCAAGAGATCCTGCGGGAAAAGTGTTGCTAAATTTCTTCCTTCGTCCATTTCATATGCCACTGTAGGGCGAACGGAAACAAAATACTTTTCCTTGCTCTTGAGAATTTTTTTCCGTTGAACATAGACCCAATTTTTCCTTTTTTTTGATTCCTTAGAATCTTTTTTTTGTCTTTCTGGCGGTATCAAACAGCCACCTAATATCTTATCCGCCTCTTCAGGAAAATGAATATCTCCGGAAAATATTTTGAGTTCCGTATGGCTTTTTTTTCTCTTCACTCGGACCAGTCCGCCTAGTCGACTTCTTGTATTTTTTGTGAGTTGTGTATTCACTCCAATAATACTATTGTCAAGTATCTTTAGGGATGAAGATCTCGGCAAGATATGAAGTTCTTGAAGAATGAAAAAAACCGATCTACTTCTTTTTGGTATTTTAGACTAAATTCTTTTGTTCCTCGATGCTCAATCAAACCCTCTTTTTTTAAGATGGAATCTTCCTCTGGGCTCTCGTATTCGTCCTCTGAATCTTCTTCTGAGTCTTCCTCTAAAGTACCATATTTTTCCTCTGCGCTTTCCCCGGGGCTGCCATATTCGTCTTCTGAGTCTTCCTCTAGAGTTCCATATTCGTCCTCTTGGGTCCTATATTTGCTCTCTGGGCTCCCATATTCCTCTTCTGAGTCTTTCTCTAAAGTCCTATATTCGTTCTCTGGGTTCCCATATTCGTTTTCTGGGCTCCCATATTCGTCTTCTAGGGTTTCATATTCGTATTCGTCTTCTAGGATTCCATATTTAGATTCTTCTAGGTTTCATATTCATATTCGTCCTCTCGGGTCCTGTATTCGTCTTCTAGGGTCTCATATTCCTCTTCTGAGTCTTCCGCTCGAGTCCTATATTCTTCTTCTAGGGTCCTATATCTAAATTTAACAATTCCTGAACCCTTTTTATCTTTTCTGTATCGGGGATCGTCAAAATAAGCAAAAATAGTATTTCTACGTAAAACACCCATAAGGGGGATTTCAATCGAAATCCAAAACAGGATATTAGTTCTTTCTCTTGTTCTTGATGATATTGTAATGGAATGACGAACCTATTTCTTCGCTTTTTCGCCAACAAATCTGAATTATCTTGAAAAATAGAAGGATAGATAAAATTCCAATGGCCATTGGACATGATTCGATCCGACGTTGAATAATCAAGAATTTCCCTATCTTTTTTACCATAAGTATTCATTTGATCTTGATCCTTGTGGAGTGAAAAAGACGCTATACTGGATCTGCACATACTTACTGACAATATCCATAAATGGCTTGTTTTTGGTAATCGGCGAAGATTACCATATTGATATTCGGGCGCATGGTAAACATCAGTACTCCAGTGCATTTCGCCGTCTGATTCAGAATAAATATGCTTTTGTACCCTTTCTTTAAAATGTAAAGTGGACGTTCCGGCACGAATCTCCGCAATTACTTGTTCGGATTTTACATATTGATCATTTTGCACTAGAATCAAGCTTTTTGAGGGAATATTCACACTATATAGAATATCTTGACTCTGAATAGTTACATGCAAGTCTATATAACATAGAAAAGCAGGCTGCCCATGACGGGTACGTGTGGGGTGAACCAAATTCTCATTGAATTTTATTTTCCATTCGAAGGGGATCGTACAAGGTCGGCAGTACCCCCTGTGAATACTCCGCCAGTATGAAAAGTTCTTAATGTTAGTTGAGTCCCTGGCTCCCCAATTGATTGACCTGCAATAATACCTACGGCTTCTCCCAATTCGACCAGATCACTATGAGTAGGACTCCGGCCATAGCATAATTGACAGATCCAAGAAGTGCTTCGGCAAGTAAAGGGGGTTCTAATATATATTGGTTGTGCTCGAAATGGTTGTGCTCGAAAGGCAGTTATGAATCGATTGACTAATCCAATTCCAATATCTTGATTTCGCGCGGCAATGCATCGTGAACCGATATATATATCGTCTGCTAATACACGACCAATTAGTGTTTGGACAAAAAGTTTTTCCGTCATCCCATTTTGAGGACTTACAGAAATACCTCGGATAGTACCACAATCTCTTCTACGCACAATAATATGTTGAACTACTTCAACAAGTCTACGTGTAAGATATCCAGCATCTGCTGTTCGCACAGCAGTATCTACAACCCCTTTGCGGGCTCCATAGCAGGAAATTATATATTCTGTCAAAGAAAGTCCCTCGCGTAAATTGCTTTGAATAGGTAAATCAATCATTTGTCCTTGAGGGTCCGACATTAATCCTCTCATACCTACTAATTGGTGTACTTGAGATGCATTTCCTCTGGCTCCTGAAAAAGACATTAGATAGACTGGATTAGAAGGATCCGTTATCCGAAAATTTGAATTCATTTCTTGTTTCAAATATTCACTTGTCGCATACCATATCTCAACAGATTGGCGTAATTTTTCTACCGCGTGTACAGCCCCATAATAATAGTGTTTCTCCAAAAGAAAACTCTGTTGTTCCGCGTCTTGGACTAACCATCCCTTAGAGGGTATTGTTAAAAGATCCTCGATTCCTAACGAAATCGATGTAGTAGTGGCTTGATGGAAGCCCAGAGTCTTTAGTTGATCCAGTATATGGGATGTATATCCCATTCCAAAATGATCTATTAATCTGCTAATAAGTCGTTTCATACCAGTTCCGTCTATCTCTTTATTATGAAAGACCAGATTGGCCCGTTCCGCCATACATAAGTACCCCCCTTTTCGGCTGAGTAGGATTCGACAATTGCTGAGTAGGATTCGACAATGGGCCTGAGTCAGTGATTCGAAAATTTAATTAACTTAATTGCCTCAATCTCAATCTGGATTCGCGTGGCAAATAATGATGATACTAGGGAAATCGGAATGCCCCCCGAAAGGGGAGGGGCATCGCCGAATCTAACTTTCTTGTTTAGGTAGTGTATGAATAGGCCTGACTAAATCCTTGTATGGCTTCCTCTATTTCTCTATAAAAAGAAATATGACCAAGAGTGGTTCGAATGTATATCGAACGAATTTCTTTTTTTCTATTTCCCATTATTAGATAGTGGGCATAAATCTCATGATAAGTCCCCAAAGATTCATATTGAACTTCAATCGGAACTTCTCTTGACCCAATGACGCGTTGATCCAGGTTCCATCGTAGCCACAAGGGACTATCTAAACTGATTAGTTTTTGTCTATAAGCTCCCAGTGCATCATAAGAACTAGAAAAATGGGGTTCTTTATCTTTCCTATATTTAAAATTATTATTATTATTGTAATTTACTTTTAGATTTGGGTAGTTTCTGCAACTATTATATCTATTTGCACAAATACCTCGACGCTTTCCAATCGTTAATACATAAAGCCCGATAAGCATGTCTTGGGTTGGTACGCAAATAGGATCCCCAATAGCGGGAGATAAGAGATTCATATGAGAAAACATAAGTAAACGGGCTTCTGCCTGAGCTTCCAAGGATAAAGGTAGATGAACAGCCATTTGATCTCCATCAAAGTCCGCATTGAAACCCTTACACACTAATGGGTGTAAAGAAATAGTACGCCCCTCTACTAAAGTGGGTTGAAAGGCCTGTATGCCTAATCTATGCAGGGTAGGTGCTCTATTTAACAGTACAGGATGTCCCCGCATAACTTCTTGAAGTATTTCCCATACAATGGGTTCTTTTTCCCAAATTTTCCTTTTAGCAATCCTTACATTAGAAGTGGCGCGTTTCGTGATTAAATCGCGAATTACAAATAGCTGAAAAAGCTTTATTGCTATCTCTAGAGGTAATCCACATTGATGTAATGAAAGCGAAGGACCCACAACAATGACAGAACGCCCCGAGTAATCGACCCGTTTCCCAAGCAGAGTCTCGCGAAACCTTCCCTCTTTACCTTCAATTACATCTGAAAGTGATTTGTATACTTTATTGTGACCATCCCTCGTCGGTTGCCCGCGGGACCCACTATCAAGAAGTGTATCCACGGCTTCTTGTACCAATTTTTCCTGGCACATTACTAAATCTGCTGGCGCTAATTCACTTCTTTTTAATAGATAGGCAAGATTGTTGTTCCGACGGATAACTCTCTTATAAAGTTCATTAATGTCTGAAGTCACTACTTTATCTCCAGACCTATAAACAATAGGTCTCAATTCGGGAGGAAGAACCGGTAATAAGCACAAAACCATCCATTCTGGTTCTACATTTGTTTGAATAAAATGTTTCGCCAATTGCATGCGTCTAATCAAAAAAACTTTTCTTATTCGTCTTTTTCTATCTTCCCACTCATCTCCACTATACCCCTCGTCTTCTAATTCCTTCCATTCGACCAAAGAATTCTCTATAATAATTCGCAAATCCAAATCTGCTAATTGTTCTCTAATAGCACCTGCTCCTGTCGCAATTTCCCGATTTCGAAATGTTGCAAAGCCTGGGGTAGAAAAAAAGGGAGAAATGCTGTGGTTACAGGATGCAATTTCCTCTTCGAATAAACCTCGTAATCGTAAAAAAGTGGGTTTTTTAGTGCTGGGCCTAGCAAAAGAGAAATCGCCGTATACTAGGCCCTCCAACTTCTTAAGAGGTTTATCTAAAAGATTCGCGATATAACTAGGAAGACCTTTCAAATACCACACATGAGTCACGGGACATGCGAGTTTGATGTATCCCATTTGATATCTTCGTATCCGAGAATCCACAAATTCGACCCCGCATTTTTGGCAAAATCTTTCGTCTTCGTTTTCAGCTCCGCTCGCTCGAGAATTGCCACAAGCGCAAATCCCGCTTTTTATGGGTCCAAAGATTCTTTCGCAAAACAATCCATCTTTTTCTGGTTTATCGGTTTTATAATGAAAAGTAGAGGGCCTTGTGACTTCGCCAACGACTTCTCCATTAGGTAGGTTTTTGTTAGCCCAAGCCTTTATTTGTTGAGGGGAAACGAGTCCAATTTGAAGTTGTTGATGTTTATATTGGTCAATCATAAAATAGAAATAAGAAAAGAATTTATATTTATTCCGATCAAACTTCCTCCCTATTAACCTGGAAGTTCTTTTCAGATACAAGGAAATGATTCAGTTCTAGAGCCAAAGATCGTAGTTCTCGAACGAGCACTCGAAAAGATTCTGGAGGATCCTCATGATTAGGTATTCTTTTTCCCCAGATCGTAGCATTAAGTATTTCTTGGCGAGCTATAAGATGGTCAGATTTATAAGTAAGTATCTCTTGTAAAATATGAGCAACACCAAATCCTTCTAAAGCCCAAACTTCCATTTCTCCTACTCGTTGTCCCCCTTGCTTGGCTCTTCCTCTAACCGGTTGTTGTGTAACAAGTGAGTAGGGCCCAGTAGAACGCCCATGAATTTT
>NW_028260496.1:0-60000 GCF_056163025.1 Triticum urartu
CCCATTGTCGAATCCTACTCAGCAATTGTCGAATCCTACTCAGCCGAAAAGGGGGTACTTATGTATGGCGGAACGGGCCAATCTGGTCTTTCATAATAAAGAGATAGACGGAACTGGTATGAAACGACTTATTAGCAGATTAATAGATCATTTTGGAATGGGATATACATCCCATATACTGGATCAACTAAAGACTCTGGGCTTCCATCAAGCCACTACTACATCGATTTCGTTAGGAATCGAGGATCTTTTAACAATACCCTCTAAGGGATGGTTAGTCCAAGGACGCGGAACAACAGAGTTTTCTTTGGAGAAACACTATTATTATGGGGCTGTACACGCGGTAGAAAAATTACGCCAATCTGTTGAGATATGGTATGCGACAAGTGAATATTTGAAACAAGAAATGAATTCAAATTTTCGGATAACGGATCCTTCTAATCCAGTCTATCTAATGTCTTTTTCAGGAGCCAGAGGAAATGCATCTCAAGTACACCAATTAGTAGGTATGAGAGGATTAATGTCGGACCCTCAAGGACAAATGATTGATTTACCTATTCAAAGCAATTTACGCGAGGGACTTTCTTTGACAGAATATATAATTTCCTGCTATGGAGCCCGCAAAGGGGTTGTAGATACTGCTGTGCGAACAGCAGATGCTGGATATCTTACACGTAGACTTGTTGAAGTAGTTCAACATATTATTGTGCGTAGAAGAGATTGTGGTACTATCCGAGGTATTTCTGTAAGTCCTCAAAATGGGATGACGGAAAAACTTTTTGTCCAAACACTAATTGGTCGTGTATTAGCAGACGATATATATATCGGTTCACGATGCATTGCCGCGCGAAATCAAGATATTGGAATTGGATTAGTCAATCGATTCATAACTGCCTTTCGAGCACAACCATTTCGAGCACAACCAATATATATTAGAACCCCCTTTACTTGCCGAAGCACTTCTTGGATCTGTCAATTATGCTATGGCCGGAGTCCTACTCATAGTGATCTGGTCGAATTGGGAGAAGCCGTAGGTATTATTGCAGGTCAATCAATTGGGGAGCCAGGGACTCAACTAACATTAAGAACTTTTCATACTGGCGGAGTATTCACAGGGGGTACTGCCGACCTTGTACGATCCCCTTCGAATGGAAAAATAAAATTCAATGAGAATTTGGTTCACCCCCACACGTACCCGTCATGGGCAGCCTGCTTTTCTATGTTATATAGACTTGCATGTAACTATTCAGAGTCAAGATATTCTATATAGTGTGAATATTCCCTCAAAAAGCTTGATTCTAGTGCAAAATGATCAATATGTAAAATCCGAACAAGTAATTGCGGAGATTCGTGCCGGAACGTCCACTTTACATTTTAAAGAAAGGGTACAAAAGCATATTTATTCTGAATCAGACGGCGAAATGCACTGGAGTACTGATGTTTACCATGCGCCCGAATATCAATATGGTAATCTTCGCCGATTACCAAAAACAAGCCATTTATGGATATTGTCAGTAAGTATGTGCAGATCCAGTATAGCGTCTTTTTCACTCCACAAGGATCAAGATCAAATGAATACTTATGGTAAAAAAGATAGGGAAATTCTTGATTATTCAACGTCGGATCGAATCATGTCCAATGGCCATTGGAATTTTATCTATCCTTCTATTTTTCAAGATAATTCAGATTTGTTGGCGAAAAAGCGAAGAAATAGGTTCGTCATTCCATTACAATATCATCAAGAACAAGAGAAAGAACTAATATCCTGTTTTGGGATTTCGATTGAAATCCCCCTTATGGGTGTTTTACGTAGAAATACTATTTTTGCTTATTTTGACGATCCCCGATACAGAAAAGATAAAAAGGGTTCAGGAATTGTTAAATTTAGATATAGGACCCTAGAAGAAGAATATAGGACTCGAGCGGAAGACTCAGAAGAGGAATATGAGACCCTAGAAGACGAATACAGGACCCGAGAGGACGAATATGAATATGAAACCCTAGAAGAATCTAAATATGGAATCCTAGAAGACGAATACGAATATGAAACCCTAGAAGACGAATATGGGAGCCCAGAAAACGAATATGGGAACCCAGAGAACGAATATAGGACTTTAGAGAAAGACTCAGAAGAGGAATATGGGAGCCCAGAGAGCAAATATAGGACCCCAAGAGGACGAATATGGAACTCTAGAGGAAGACTCAGAAGACGAATATGGCAGCCCCGGGGAAAGCGCAGAGGAAAAATATGGTACTTTAGAGGAAGACTCAGAAGAAGATTCAGAGGACGAATACGAGAGCCCAGAGGAAGATTCCATCTTAAAAAAAGAGGGTTTGATTGAGCATCGAGGAACAAAAGAATTTAGTCTAAAATACCAAAAAGAAGTAGATCGGTTTTTTTTCATTCTTCAAGAACTTCATATCTTGCCGAGATCTTCATCCCTAAAGATACTTGACAATAGTATTATTGGAGTGAATACACAACTCACAAAAAAATACAAGAAGTCGACTAGGCGGACTGGTCCGAGTGAAGAGAAAAAAAAGCCATACGGAACTCAAAATATTTTCCGGAGATATTCATTTTCCTGAAGAGGCGGATAAGATATTAGGTGGCTGTTTGATACCGCCAGAAAGACAAAAAAAAGATTCTAAGGAATCAAAAAAAAGGAAAAATTGGGTCTATGTTCAACGGAAAAAAATTCTCAAGAGCAAGGAAAAGTATTTTGTTTCCGTTCGCCCTACAGTGGCATATGAAATGGACGAAGGAAGAAATTTAGCAACACTTTTCCCGCAGGATCTCTTGCAAGAAGAAAATAATCTCCAAATTCGACTTGTCAATTTTATTTCTCATGAAAATAGCAAGTTAACTCAAAGAATTTATCACACAAATAGTCAATTTGTTAGAACTTGCTTAGTAGTGAATTGGGAACAAGAAGAAAAAGAAAAGGCTGGTGCTTCCCTTGTTGAGGTAAGAGCAAATGATCTTATTCGCGATTTCCTAAGAATTGAGTTAGTCAAGTCCACTATTTCGTATACACGAAAAAGGTATGGTAGGACAAGTGCAGACCGATTCCCCATAATAGGTTAGATCGCGCCAATATCAATTCTTTTTATTCCAAGGCGAAGATTGAATCACTTAGCCAACATCCAGAAGCTATTGGCACTTTGTTGAATCGAAATAAAGAATACCACTCTTTGATGATTTTGTCGGCATCCAACTGTTCTCGAATTGGTTTATTCAAGAATTCAAACATCCCAATGCGATAAAAGAATGGAATCCTAGAATTCCTATTCGAGAAATTTTTGGGCCCTTAGGCGCTATTGTAGCTAGTATATCGCATTTTTCTTCATCTTACTATTTACTAACGCATAATAAAATCCTGTTAAAAAAATATTTGTTCGTTGACAATTTAAAACAAACCTTCCAAGTACTTCAAGAACTTAAATACTCTTTAATAGATGAAAATAAAAGGATTTCTAATTTCGATAGTAACATAATGTTGGATCCATTCCTTTTGAATTGTCACTTTGTCCATCATGATTCTTGGGAAGAGACATTGGCAATAATTCACCTTGGACAATTTATTTGTGAAAATGTATGTCTATTTAAATCGCACATAAAAAAAATCCGGTCAAATTTTCATTGTAAATATGAATTCCTTTGTTATAAGAGCAGCTAAACCTTATTTGGCCACTACAGGAGCAACTGTTAATGGTCATTATGGAGAAATCCTTTACAAGGGAGATAGGTTAGTTACGTTTATATATGAAAAATCGAGATCTAGTGACATAACGCAAGGTCTTCCAAAAGTGGAACAAATCTTTGAAGCGCGTTCAATTGATTCATTATCCCCGAATCTCGAAAGGAGAATTGAGGATTGGAATGAGCGTATACCAAGAATTCTTGGGGTCCCTTGGGGATTCTTGATTGGAGCTGAGCTAACCATAGCCCAAAGTCGTATCTCTTTGGTTAATAAAATCCAAAAGGTTTATCGATCCCAAGGGGTACAGATCCATAATAGACATATAGAGATTATTATACGCCAAGTAACATCAAAAGTGCGGGTTTCCGAAGATGGAATGTCTAATGTTTTTTCGCCTGGGGAATTAATCGGACTATTGCGAGCGGAACGAGCAGGACGAGCTTTGGATGAATCGATCTATTATCGGGCAATCTTATTGGGAATAACAAGGGCTTCCCTGAATACCCAAAGTTTCATATCTGAAGCAAGTTTTCAAGAAACTGCTCGAGTTTTAGCAAAAGCTGCCCTACGAGGTCGCATTGATTGGTTGAAAGGCTTGAAAGAAAACGTAGTTCTGGGGGGGATTATACCTGTTGGTACCGGATTCCAAAAATTTGTGCATCGTTCCCCACAAGACAAGAACCTTTATTTCGAAATAAAAAAAAAAAATCTATTCGCGTCGGAAATGAGAGATTTTTTGTTTCTCCATACAGAATTAGTTTCTTCAGATTCTGACGTAACAAACAATTTTTATGAGACATAAGAACCCCCATAAAAATATTTTTTACTTTACTAGACTTTTGAACTTAGAACACTAACAGGTCAAATTTTAGATTTTTAAGATTTTTATTTTAATAAGTAAAACAAGTCAGTTAATTCATTAAGGTGGTTATGTTTATACCATGTATCAATGGCCAACTCTTATCTTAGTACAAGGTTCTCTCGGAACAATTATTATTTATTTCAAGCTATTTCGGATCTTTCTTAATCTTCAAAAAGAACTAAATTCCGTAATGGAATGGTAGGATTAAAAAAAAGGAAGTGTGGAAAAAATGACAAGAAGATATTGGAACATTAATTTGAAAGAGATGATAGAAGCAGGAGTTCATTTTGGTCATGGTATTAAGAAATGGAATCCTAAAATGGCCCCTTACATTTCGGCAAAGCGTAAAGGTACTCATATTATAAATCTCGCTAGAACGGCTCGTTTTTTATCAGAAGCTTGTGATTTAGTTTTTGATGCAGCAAGTCAGGGAAAAAGTTTCTTAATTGTTGGTACCAAAAAAAGAGCAACAGATTTAGTAGCATCAGCTGCAATAAGGGCTCGTTGTCATTATGTTAATAAAAAGTGGTTCAGTGGTATGTTAACGAATTGGTCGATTACGAAAACTAGACTTTCTCAATTTAGAGACTTAAGAGCAGAAGAAAAAATGGGAAAATTCCACCATCTCCCAAAAAGAGATGTGGCAATCTTGAAGAGAAAATTATCTACTTTGCAAAGGTATCTCGGCGGGATCAAATATATGACGAGATTGCCAGACATTGTGATCGTCCTTGATCAGCAAAAAGAGTATATAGCTCTTCGGGAATGTGCCATTTTGGGGATTCCTACTATTTCTTTAGTCGATACAAATTGTGACCCGGATCTCGCGAATATATCGATTCCAGCCAACGATGACACTATGACTTCAATTCGATTGATTCTTAACAAATTAGTATTTTCAATTTGTGAGGGCCGTTCTCTCTATATAAGAAATCGTTGATTAAGAATATATAGTGAATTCTTGGGCAACTGCGTAAATTTATGGAATCACTTACTTTACTATATCTTTTTTTTTGCATAGAATTTTTTTTGCATAGAAAAAAGAAGGGGAATATTGATATATATTAGAGGGTATTGATATATATTATGATCTGATGTGCTTTCTTGGTATCCTAAATATAAGATTAATACTTCAAGTTGCTGAGTTGAGAAAGAGATGGTTGAATCAAAAGAATTCCTTTTTTGAAGTTCAATTTTTATCAGAGGACAATATGAATATTATACCTTGTTCCATTAAAACACTCAAGGGGTTATACGATATATCGGGTGTAGAAGTAGGCCAACACTTCTATTGGCAAATAGGAGGTTTCCAAATTCATGCCCAAGTACTCATCACTTCTTGGGTCGTAATTACTATCTTGCTAGGTTCAGTTGTCATAGCTGTTCGGAATCCACAAACCATCCCGACCGACGGTCAGAATTTTTTTGAATATGTCCTTGAGTTTATTCGAGACTTGAGCAAAACTCAGATTGGAGAAGAATATGGTCCCTGGGTTCCCTTTATTGGAACTATGTTCCTTTTTATTTTTGTTTCGAATTGGTCGGGTGCTCTTTTACCTTGGAAAATTATAGAGTTACCCCATGGGGAATTAGCAGCGCCCACGAATGATATAAATACTACTGTTGCTTTAGCTTTACTCACGTCAGCGGCATATTTTTATGCTGGTCTTAGCAAAAAAGGATTGAGCTATTTCGAGAAATATATTAAACCAACTCCAATCCTTTTACCAATTAACATCCTAGAAGATTTCACAAAACCATTATCGCTTAGCTTTCGACTTTTCGGGAATATATTGGCGGATGAATTAGTCGTTGTTGTTCTTGTTTCTTTAGTCCCCTTAGTAATCCCTATACCGGTCATGTTTCTTGGATTATTTACAAGCGGTATTCAAGCTCTTATTTTTGCAACATTAGCCGCAGCCTATATAGGTGAATCCATGGAGGGTCATCATTGAATTGACTCTTTTTGGAAATAGTATTTTTTTTTTTTGCAGCTTAGCTCAATTCATGCATGGTTCCAGATAATCTGCTTGGTTGCAAAAAAATAGTTAGAAATGCGTATGAATATATAGCCTAGAGTTGTAGGAGAGAGAATAGAATAGACTATATTATGGAATTTTCAAAGTATATATGCATTAAGGAGGGTGGAGTCAGGCTAGATCTATACTATAATATCCTTAATGTCTATAAGTGGAGTCCTCTTTTATGCAGGTTTCCACTTTAAGCAATGATTTTAGAATCCGATTCAATAGAAAATGAGAAAATATGCAAACAAAATAGAAGAAACAAATGTATATATATAGGATATTATATTATATATTCCTAGGTTAGATTCATTATCTAATCCGATATATGGATATGGAATTCCCTTCTATGTAGTTCGGACAATTCACATTATCATTTCAATTTGATTTCAATTTGTACTTTTTAGTTACTTTACTTCTCCCCAATAGAGCTTAGAAGTAAGAATTTATTGGTTGATTGTATCCTTAACCATTTCTTTTTTTTGACACGAGGAACTACTCACCATGAATCCACTAATTGCTGCTGCTTCTGTTATTGCTGCTGGATTGGCCGTAGGGCTTGCTTCTATTGGACCTGGAGTTGGTCAAGGTACTGCTGCAGGACAAGCTGTAGAAGGTATTGCGAGACAGCCAGAAGCAGAAGGTAAAATACGAGGTACTTTATTGCTTAGTCTAGCTTTTATGGAAGCTTTAACAATTTATGGACTAGTTGTGGCACTAGCGCTTTTATTTGCGAACCCTTTTGTTTAATCTTAAAAAAAAAATTCTTTCGATTTCGATTAGATACTTTTTTCTTTTTTTAGTAAATTGGTATTTGCTTCCACAATTCCAATTATATCAATACTTTATTTAATTTACTCCTATTTATTACTCCTGGAATTATCTATTTATCGGGACAGATAATACCCCATTCTAGGAAGGGCTGAGTTGAGTATTATTAATTTAGAAGATATGCTCACCTTCTTATTTCCCGTCCTTAGTTTAGGAAAGTGGAAAGTTTTTTCCTTTTATTTTAGGAATTTTGGGAACAGAACATTTCAACAAAGGAAGTCTTTCACCGGTCAAACAAGACGTAAGACTTAATCTAAAAGAAATTACTAGATTGAATCTATTTGCATTAAAAAAACCGATCAAAAAAGGGCGAGCGAAGTAAGTGATCGAAAAACTTTGTTCTTTGTTCGTCCTATCTATAAGAGGAGAGCATATGAAAAATGTAACCCATTCTTTCGTTTTTTTAGCTCACTGGCCATCCGCTGGCAGTTTCGGGCTTAATACCGATATTTTAGCAACAAATCTAATAAATCTAACTGTAGTGGTTGGTGTTTTGATTTTTTTTGGAAAGGGAGTGTGTGCGAGTTGTCTATTTCAAGAATAGATTGGATCTATCCGGCTGCACTTTATAATATTTTTTAGTATTTTTCGGATAAATAAGAAAAGGGTGCACGATCTCGACGAATTACTTCTGAATAAATTCAGAAATCATATGGAAGAACCATAGCATTTCGCGACTCATTGGTAAATCAACTTTGATTCTCTATAAACCAAGAATGTGAGACCATTAACACGGTTAAAGCTAAACTGCTTGAAGTCCAGGCAAAAAGAGGTACTCTTTCTACAACTATATTAGTATTAGTACCAATTTAAACGGGAAATAGCTAATGTAAAATTTATCTGATATAGAACACTCATATCGATAAAATGGTTTGAACTATTTACTAGAAAAAAAAGGGGGCACCCTGCCCTTTTTTAACCAATGCCGAATCGACGACCTATGTATAAAAAAGAGAAATTTTTTGGATTTGAAGAAAAAAAAAATAAAAAAGAATTCTATTAATTTTCATTTTCCATTTATTTAGTTAGTTTTTCTTAATGAAATTGAAATTATTAACTAGAGGGCAAATAAAAATAAAGAAACAACTTTGCTGACCATGATATATTTTTATCTAGGCGGAAGAGTCCTCTTAATATTTATCTAGTCTTATATAGGTTTCGGTATATTGAAATATAAACATAAAAAAGAAGATAGAGGATAGGCTCATTACTTAAAAAAAAGATATGGAAATAGCTATAGAAAAAAAAAAAGGAGCGTGAGAGCCAAATGAATCGAAAGATTCATGTTTGGTTCGGGAAGAGATCATAAAAGTTGTAAACTTACAAAATAATCTACTTTCATTAAAAGATTTATTAGATAATCGAAAACAGAGGATCTTGAGTACTATTCGAAATTCAGAAGAATTGCGTAGAGGGACCATTGAGCAACTCGAAAAAGCTCGGATTCGATTACAGAAAGTCGAACTAGAAGCGGATGAGTATCGAATGAATGGATACTCTGAGATAGAACGAGAAAAAGCAAATTTGATTAATGCTACTTCTATTAGTTTGGAACAATTGGAAAAGTCTAAAAACGAAACCCTTTATTTTGAAAAACAAAGGGCAATGAATCAGGTCCGACAGCGGGTTTTCCAACAGGCCGTACAAGGAGCTCTAGGAACTCTGAATAGTTGTTTGAATACCGAGTTACATTTCCGTACGATTCGTGCTAATATTGGCATTCTCGGGTCCCTGGAATGGAAGAAATAATTAAATTAATTAGGCCTTGAACTTCTACTTTCGTTTAGAATTTAGGCATTATTTTTCCCCTTGCTTCCGAAAAAAGAGTCAAGAAACACTAATGGCAACCCTTCGAGTCGACGAAATTCATAAAATTCTCCGCGAACGTATTGAACAATATAATAGGAAAGTAGGGATTGAGAATATAGGTCGCGTAGTTCAAGTGGGGGATGGGATTGCTCGTATTATAGGTCTTGGTGAAATAATGTCAGGTGAATTAGTCGAATTTGCAGAAGGTACTAGGGGTATTGCTCTGAATTTGGAATCCAAAAATGTTGGGATTGTATTAATGGGCGATGGGTTGATGATACAAGAGGGAAGTTTTGTAAAAGCAACAGGAAGAATTGCTCAGATACCCGTGAGTGAGGCTTACTTGGGTCGTGTTGTAAATGCTCTGGCTAAACCTATTGATGGGAAAGGCGAAATTATAGCTTCCGAATCTCGCTTAATTGAATCTCCTGCTCCAAGTATAATTTCCAGGCGTTCCGTATACGAACCTCTTCAAACAGGGCTTATTGCTATCGATTCGATGATCCCTATAGGGCGCGGTCAGCGAGAGTTAATTATTGGGGACAGACAGACTGGCAAAACAGCAGTAGCCACAGATACAATTCTCAATCAAAAAGGGCAAGGTGTAATATGTGTTTATGTAGCTATCGGTCAAAGAGCATCCTCCGTAGCTCAAGTAGTAACTACTTTCCATGAGGAGGGGGCCATGGAATACACTATTGTAGTAGCTGAAATGGCGGATTCACCTGCTACATTACAATACCTCGCTCCTTATACGGGAGCAGCCCTGGCTGAGTATTTTATGTACCGCGAACGGCATACTTTAATAATTTATGATGATCTCTCCAAACAGGCACAAGCTTATCGCCAAATGTCCCTTCTATTAAGAAGACCTCCCGGACGTGAGGCTTATCCAGGGGATGTTTTTTATTTGCATTCACGCCTTTTAGAAAGAGCCGCTAAATTAAATTCTCTTTTAGGCGAAGGAAGTATGACCGCTTTACCAATAGTTGAGACTCAATCTGGAGACGTTTCCGCCTATATTCCTACTAATGTAATCTCCATTACAGATGGACAAATATTCTTATCTGCGGATCTATTCAATGCCGGAATTCGACCCGCTATTAATGTGGGTATTTCTGTTTCCAGAGTAGGATCCGCGGCTCAAATTAAAGCCATGAAACAAGTAGCTGGCAAATCAAAATTGGAACTAGCGCAATTCGCAGAGTTACAAGCCTTTGCACAATTCGCCTCTGCTCTCGATAAAACAAGTCAGAATCAATTGGCAAGGGGTCGACGATTAAGGGAATTGCTTAAACAATCCCAGGCAAATCCTCTCCCAGTGGAAGAGCAGATAGCTACTATTTATACCGGAACAAGAGGATATCTTGATTCGTTAGAAATTGAACAGGTAAATAAATTTCTGGATGAGTTACGTAAACATCTAAAAGATACTAAACCTCAATTCCAAGAAATTATATCTTCTAGCAAGACATTCACCGAGCAAGCGGAAATCCTTTTGAAGGAAGCTATTCAGGAACAGCTGGAACGGTTTTCTCTTCAGTAACAAATAAATTTTGCATGTCTACTCTTGTTAGTAGAATAGGAATCGTTGAGAAAGCTTTTTCATTTGAATCATGCAAAAAAGTTTTCTTTGTTTTTAGTTTAGTATAGTTATTTAAAGAATAGATAGAAATAAGATTGCGTCCAATAGGATTTGAACCTATACCAAAGGTTTAGAAGACCTCTGTCCTATCCATTAGACAATGGACGCTTTTCTTTCATATTTTATTCTTTCTTTTATTTTTTTGCTTCTTCCGAGAAAAAACTGTTAGACCAAAACTCTTTTAGGAAATCAAAAAATCCAGATACAAATGCATGATGTATATATTATATCATGCATATATCATAAAGAAGGAGTATGGAGGCGGTAGTGGGAATCGAACCCGCAACCCCAAGGTTATGAGCCTTATGAGCTACCAAACTGCTCTATACTCTTAAACTAAAGAGGGGTAACTAGTGGATAAAAGAGGGTTGGATACGCCCCTCTACCAATATCTATACAAATAGAATAGTCCATTTATACAGAATGGTAAAGAGGGCTCCTCTATGATTATCAATTCCAGAAATCCATACAAATACGAAAGGGTATTTTATCCTTACCAACTGGATCTTGTTGCACCCGGTAACAAACATTCATAAACCATTTCTCGAAGTACGTGTCCGGATAGCCCAAAATGTCGATAGTTAGCTCTAGGTCTTCCGGTCAAAAAACAACGTCGATGAAGGCGTGTAGGTGCACTATTACGCGGTAGGGATTGCAATTTTTCTCGCATTTTCGTTTTTTCACTCAAACTCAAGGGAGAAACTTTGCTTCTTATCTTTTTTTTTAAAGATTGACGAATCAAATGATATTTCTGTTCTAATTTCTGCCGCTTCTTCTCCCTCTGAATCAAACTTTTTTTTGCCATAATGTGTCGTTGCTATTATTACCAAGTATACGGTTCTAATCCTAGATGGAAAAATAAATAGAAAAAGAAATCTAAAAAGGCAGATCCTCCCTCTCTATCAAGAGTAATGAACTAGGTGCTGATACAGTACAAAAAAACAAACTAAATTAACCAAACTTGCCTGATGTTGAGGCAATCAAGAAAGCTGCATAAGTGAATATATAACCCACGGAAAAGTGAGCTAATCCAACCAATCTTGCTTGCACAATGGAAAGAGCCACGGGCTTATCTCTCCAGCGAATTAAATTAGCTAAAGGTGTGCGTTCATGAGCCCATGCTAAAGTCTCAATTAATTCCTGCCAATACCCCCGCCAGGAAATTAAGAACATAAATCCAGTAGCCCAAACAAGATGTCCAAATAAGAACATCCACGCCCATACCGATAAACTATTCATCCCAAAAGGATTATATCCATTGATAAGTTGTGAAGAGTTTAACCATAGGTAATCTCTTAACCATCCCATCAAATAAGTGGAGGATTCATTAAATTGTGAAACGTTGCCCTGCCATAATGTGATATGTTTCCAATGCCAATAAAAAGTAACCCACCCAATGGTATTTAACATCCAGAAAACTGCCAAATAAAATGCGTCCCAAGCAGAAATATCACAAGTACCGCCGCGCCCTGGGCCGTCACAAGGAAAACTATATCCAAAATCCTTTTTATCTGGCATTAATTTGGAACCGCGTGCATCTAAAGCGCCCTTTACTAAAATCAATGTAGTTGTATGCAAACCTAGAGCAATAGCATGATGAACCAAGAAATCCCCAGGTCCTATTGTTAAGAAAAGCGAATTACTATTCTCATTAACAGCATTCAACCATCCGGGCAACCATAGGCTTCGACCCGCATTGAAAGCGGGGCCATTCGTTGAAGATAAGAGTATATCGAACCCATATGTCGTCTTGCCATGAGCAGATTGTATCCATTGGGCAAATATAGGTTCGATCAAGATTTGCTTTTCTGGAGTACCAAAAGCAAGCATGACGTCGTTATGAACATAAAGGCCCAAGGTATGGAATCCTAGAAAGAGGCTAGCCCAACTTAAATGAGATATGATAGCTTCTTTATGGTCTAACATTCTTGCCAATACATTATCCTCATTCTGTTCCGGATTGTAATCCCTAATGAAAAAAATAGCTCCATGAGCAAAAGCCCCTGTCATGATGAACCCTGCAATATATTGGTGATGAGTATATAAAGCAGCTTGAGTAGTAAAGTCTTGTGCTATGAATGCATAAGGAGGTAAAGAGTACATATGTTGAGCTACTAAGGAAGTAATAACCCCTAAAGAAGCTAGAGCAAGACCTAACTGAAAATGAATCGAATTGTTGATTGTGTCATAAAGGCCCTTATGCCCACGCCCTAATCGACCCCCCGGAGGAGTATGCGCTTCTAAAAGATCTTTAATACTGTGCCCAATTCCGAAGTTAGTTCGATACATGTGACCGGCAATGAGAAAAATAAATGCAATAGCTAAATGATGGTGAGCCATATCGGTCAGCCACAAACTTTGTGTTTGTGGATGGAATCCCCCAAGAAGAGTTAGAATGGCAGTTCCCGCTCCTTGAGCGGTACCAAATAAATGATTACTCGAATCAGGGTTTTGGGCATAAAGATTCCATTGACCCGTCAAAAGGGGTCCCAACCCCTGGGGATAGGGTAATACATCTAAGAAATTATTCCATCGAACGTACTCCCCCCTGGATGCGGGAATAGCAACATGAACTAAATGTCCTGTCCAAGCCAAAGAACTTACCCCGAAAAGTCCTGACAAATGATGATTGAGACGAGATTCCGCGTTTTTGAACCACGAAAGGCTTGGTTTCCATTTGGGTTGTAGATGTAACCAACCCGCTATTAAGGACAGCGTAGAAAGAAATAATAGAAAAAGAGCTCCAGTATAAAGATCCTCATTGGTGCGTAATCCTATTGTATACCACCACTGATAAACTCCAGAATAAGCAATATTCACTGGACCAGCAGCACCTCCTCGAGTAAAGGCTTCCACAGCGGGTTGACCAAAATGAGGATCCCAAATCGCATGAGCAATAGGTCTTACGTGTAAAGGATCCTGTATCCATGATTCAAAATTTCCTTGCCAAGCTACATGAAACAGATTTCCGGACGTCCATAGAAAGATTATTGCTAATTGCCCAAAGTGAGAAGCAAAAATGTTCTGATAAAGACGTTCTTCAGTAATATCATCATGACTTTCGAAATCATGTGCGGTAGCAATACCAAACCAAATACGACGAGTAGTGGGGTCCTGAGCTAAGCCTTGGCTAAACCTGGGAAATCTTAATTCCATAATGCCTTTCAAATCCTCCTAGCCACTATCCTACTGCAATAATTCTCGCTAAGAAGAATGCCCATGTCGTGGCAATTCCACCCAGAAGGTAATGGGTTACTCCTACAGCGCGTCCTTGTATAATGCTCAAGGCTCTAGGCTGAGTAGCAGGAGCAACTTTTAATTTGTTATGAGCCCAAACGATAGATTCAATGAGTTCTTGCCAATAACCACGGCCGCTGAATAAAAACATTAAACTGAAGGCCCAGACAAAATGAGCACCTAAGAAAAAAAGACCATATGCAGATAATGAAGAACCATAAGACTGAATGACTTGCGATGCCTGTGCCCACAAGAAATCTCGAAGCCACCCATTAATCGTAATGGAACTCTGTGCAAAGTTTCCCCCTGTAATATGAGTTACCACCCCTTGATCACTTATAGTACCCCAAACATCCGACTGCATTTTCCAACTGAAATGGAAAATGACTACCGAAATTGCATTGTACATCCAGAATAAACCTAAGAAAACATGATCCCAGGCGGATACTTGACATGTTCCCCCTCGGCCAGGCCCATCGCAAGGAAAGCGAAAACCTAGATTTGCTTTATCGGGTATCAAACGGGAACTCCGAGCAAATAAAACACCTTTCAAAAGTATTAATACAGTCACATGTATGGTAAATGCATGAATGTGATGGACTAAAAAATCTGCGGTTCCTAATGGAATAGGTAACAAAGCCACTTTGCCACCTACTGCTACTAACTCGCCGCCTCCCCACGTTAAGCTAGTACTTGTTGTTGCACCAGGAGCTGTTACGCCAGGCGCAGTAGCATGGATATTTTGTACCCATTGAGCAAAGATAGGTTGTAATTGTATGGCAGTATCCGAAAACATATCTTGTGGACGGCCTAAAGCACTCATGGTATCATTATGAATGTACAAGCCAAAACTGTGAAAACCTAGAAATATACATACCCAGTTAAGGTGGGATATGATTGCATCGCGGTGTCTAAGGACGCGATCTAATAGATCGTTGTATCGAGTAGTTGGATCATAGTCTCTTACCATAAAAATTGCTGCATGTGCAGCAGCACCGACTATTAGAAATCCGCCAATCCACATGTGGTGTGTGAACAAGGAAAGTTGTGTACCATAGTCAGTAGCTAGGTATGGATAGGGAGGCATAGAATACATATGATGAGCTACAACAATGGTTGTAGAGCCTAGCATAGCTAGGTTAAGAGATAATTGAGCATGCCATGACGTTGTTAAGATTTCATAAAGACCCTTATGGCCTTGTCCTGTAAATGGGCCCTTGTGAGCCTCCAAAATATCTTTAAGTCCATGGCCAATACCCCAATTGGTCCTATACATATGACCTGCGATTAGGAAAAGAATAGCAATAGCTAAATGATGGTGCGCAATATCGGTCAGCCAGAGACCACCGGTTACTGGATCTAGTCCTCCGCGAAAAGTCAGAAATTCTGCGTATTTGGACCAATTTAAAGTGAAAAAAGGGGTTGCTCCTTCGGCAAAACTAGGATAAAGTTGAGCCAAAAGGTCCCGATTCAAGATAAATTCATGAGGAAGTGGTATCTCTTTAGGATCCACCCCAGCGTCAAGAAATTGGTTAATTGGTAAAGATACATGAATTTGGTGCCCCGCCCAAGAAAGAGACCCAAGTCCTAATAATCCCGCTAAGTGGTGATTCAACATGGATTCTACATCTTGGAACCAGGCCAATTTGGGAGCGGCTTTGTGATAATGGAACCAACCAGCAAAAAGCATTAACGCTGCAAAAATCAATGCACCAATTGCAGTACAATAGAGTTGTAATTCACTAGTTATTCCAGATGCTCGCCAAAGCTGAAAAAAACCAGAGGTTATTTGGATTCCTCGGAAACCCCCGCCTACATCACCATTCAATATTTCTTGCCCTACTATAGGCCAAACTACCTGAGCACTGGGTCCAATGTGAGTAGGATCACTTAGCCATGCTTCATAATTGGAAAAACGGGCGCCATGAAAGTACATGCCACTCAACCAAAGAAAGATAATGGAAAGTTGCCCGAAATGAGCACTAAAGACTTTTCGAGAAATCTCCTCCAAATCACCAGTATGACTATCGAAATCGTGAGCATCAGCATGTAGGTTCCAGATCCAAGTGGTAGTATCAGGGCCCTTAGCTAGTGTTCTTGAGAAATGGCCGGGTCTGGCCCATTCCTCAAAAGATGTTTTTACAGGATCCCTATCCACAACAATTTTTACTTCTGGTTCCGGCGAACGAATAATCATTAAGTCCTCCTCTTTCCGGACAAGACATACAAAGAGACCCGCCAACTGTCTTTTTAGTGAATCTTTGAAAGATATATATTTTGAAAGATAGATTTTGAAAGATAGATTTTGAAAGATAGATATTGTGATTAGTTCTTTTCTTTACTATCTACCATCCTTCTATTTTTTTTTTAGTTATTCACTGGAGCAATTATATATTGAAGTCAATCCGAGGCAAGTGTTCGGGTCTATTATGACATAAAGATTAGGTGCCTAACGGACATTGTTTATCTTGAAAAACAAATATTTCTCGACGTAAGAAAAAAATCTTTTTTATTTTTAATTTAAGAAACTAGTGTATTTTTTTTGAGGGCATAAGCTCCTATCTATATCTACTTTCCTTGAGCATAATATAGGGTTTTTTATTTGATTCTAAATTCCAAGATAACTCATTAGAATTATTAATAAGATGGTCCTAATATATTAGCAATATTTAGATTGCCCCCTCTTTTTATTCACTTTATTACTTCTATTCTAGACCCTATCCCTATGGTTTATTCTTATGAAATATCATATAAAATAGAAGGTATAAGAAATGGATATAATGAAATTCTTGATTCGATCTTACGACCTAATTTATTTGATTAATGGATCAACAACCAAACCACCCATTTTATGAAAAAGAAGGAGCATGGTCTTATTCAAATTCAAAGCGCTTCGTAATCTTCAACCAGTTCTGTGCTTCAATATAATTTCCCGGAGTAAGCGCTATAGCTTGTTTCCAATATTCAGCAGCTTGATCAAACCAAGCTTCCGCAATTTCCGAATCACCCTGTAGAATGGCCTGTTCTCCTCGGTCGGAATAGGAAGTTCCTTCCCTTAGAACCGTACTTGAGAGTTTCCTACCTCATACGGCTCAGAAATTGCTATCTGAATTTCCCCTATCTTAACTGAATTCGATTTATCAAAAATCGATCCAATTTGTTCTTGGGTTAAGCAGAAGAAATTAATTACCTAAGTTTCAAACCCTAATTTTTATCAATAATCAGTTTGATCTTTTTTCCCACCTTCAGAAGAATGAAGCATAGATAGATATAGAGCCTTCGTTCAAATTTTCTGAGAGGTAACTATCCCGGTTTCATATATGAAATCTCTATAGAATCCTTGAAAAAGACTTTTTTCCATAAGAAAGAAAAAAGAACTTACTATCTTTGGGATCTGATACTACACCGCTGCTTAATCCCTTAGTGGATCGGCTCTATTACATAAGCGGATTCCTAAATTTTGCCCCATATCATGGGATAAGTAAGCAGTTTTTTTTAGTTGTATCGACCCAGTCGCTCACTAATTGATCTTTACGGTGCTTTCTCTATCAATTTGAGAAACTTTATCCATAGAGTAGTAGTATAGGCCATACTTTCTTCGTTTTTTGATTCTCGTGAAGTGTCCTTCCTTCCTACAGCTGATAGGGAAAAATCGTTGTTTTTACGATCCCTATGTAGAAAGCCCTTTTTTTCTAGTATTTACTAGAAAATTTGATCCTCTCTTTTTTTTTTTTCTTTCTATAGTGGAGATAGTCGCACGTAATGACAGATCACGGCCATATTATTAAAAGCTTGCGGTAAGAAGGGGTTTCGTTCTAGTGCCCGGAAATAATATTCCAAAGCCTTTGTATGCTCTCCATTGCTTGTGTGTATAAGGCCTATGTTATAGAGTATATAACTTCGATCATAGGGATCGATTTCTAGTCGCGTAGCTTCATAATAATTTTGCAAAGCTTCCGCATAATTTCCTTCGGATTGAGCCAACATCCGTTACGGTCGTTCATTCTATTCAAAAAATCTCCGTTCCAAAACCGTACATGAGGTTTTCATCTCATACGGCTCCTCCCTTCTGTACATAATAGTACTAAGCGAAATAATCTATAGAATCAAAATAGAATTAGTCCCGTCTCATTATGAACCGAAAGGGGCTGGTATTTTTCCAAGAAATCTCTAGCCAACCTTCCCACAAGAGGTTTTTCTTAACACCAATGAATTCTATTAATGCTAGAGGAAAACGATAGCTCCAATAATTTCTTTGTTCTCAACGCCTCCTATTTAGAGGAATTAGCTACTTCAACGATCTTTGATGGTTATAGGGGTATCCAAAGTACAAACCTGATGGTTGTTTGTTATCCCAACCATTCTTCCCAGCCCTGATACCGATCAGGAAAGGGGTAATTTCTAACAAAGTTTTTCTCTTGTTGATTCCTATTTCTAGGTGTAGTGCTTTTCTCCCCTATGCTGCCTACGGATACTAATAGAGTAGGATTGGCCTGTAATCCATACCATACCATATCCTGTAGGTGTAACCTTTCGCTCAATACTCAAATCTACAATTGAAGTATCTGAAGCCGCATCAATCGAGGATACACGACGGAAGGAATTGTTAGTTCGCCTCACCTTCCCGAAGCGTGGGTTTGTTTGCTTTACAAATTTGGTTCTCTCTATGCCAACCCCCCTCTCTTTTTCGTAAGACTGAGGTATAGGTAGGGCTAAAAAAAAGCAAAAAAAAGAGTCAAATCGCACCATCTCTATAATAAGTAAATGCCTTTTTTTCTCCTGAGGTTGTCGGAATTATTCGCAATAAAATATTGGCTACAATTGAGGAGGTCTTATCAATGAAATTTCCTTTTCCACGGGATCTAGGCATAATTCCCAACCCATTCTATATAGAATTGTTTTCATTCCTTCACAAAATAACATAAAAACAAACACATTCGATTCTTATAATTATAAATAGATTGATCCATATGCTCTACTCTAAATCCATATGCTTTAAATGGATAAGAGAGATATGGATTTTCCGCTCAGCTCAAATTGTATCCTTTTCCTTCTGCTTGGACACGAAGAGATATGAAATATTTGACTAAGACTGGATTTCATTCCACTTTCCTATTTCTGAACAACAACTTATGTTATCAACTATTTCGTGTTTTCAAAGTTATTAATTGTCTCATACCCTATTTTTGATTTCGATAGTATGGTGTAGCGTATCTTATGCAAACGGAATTCTAAGGTTTCTTTATTTTATTATGCAATAAGAAGAATTCTTCCATTTTCTTTTTCTTTAGTTGCGGGAAAACCCAAATTAAAACTTTTATTTTATAGCGAGCGCAATTTCTAGTAAAAAATCCTGTATCCTTCCACTTAGATCAAAAGGAATTTTTCCAATAGAACTATGGAACCCCCGAGTGGTTGCGGTTGTACCTGTACTGCAGGAATAAGAAAACTCGCTATTCACTCAGTTTATTTTCCATAATAAGTTATGTAGGAGAGATGGCCGAGCGGTTCAAGGCGTAGCATTGGAACTGCTATGTAGACTTTTGTTTACCGAGGGTTCGAATCCCTCTCTTTCCGTTTTTCTTAATTCATCAACGTTAAGGATCACAATGTATCAAATCAAATAACAATTTTTTCCAGCAATAATATAATATCTTATATTATCTTATTTTGATTTAATAGAAATTAGAAATTCTCTATAGCAAATTACTGTGGTATGTAAAATACACATAGAGGAAAAAAGAAAAAAGGATCCTAATCCTAGGGTTAATCAATTTTAGCTAGTTGATGGGAAAATACAAATTAATGGTAATGGTCTTAGGGCGATTTAGTTCGGGGAAAGGGGAAGGGGAAGAAAATTCTATGAACCTTTCCTTTTTTCGTTAAGTTCAAGTCTGACGAGAGTAATATTCTACAACTAACAACTCATTTATTTTGAGACCGACCCACTTCCTATCTAGGATTTTATTTACTAGTCCTTTATATTCCAACGTGTCAATCGCCAAATGCTTTGGCAATTTCCCCGGGTCCGATGAAGCAATATAATTTTGAACCAGACCTTTTGATCTTTGGTTATCTTTCGTAGTAATAATATCTCGGGGTTTGCAACGAAAACTTGGTATATTGACTATACGACCATTAACTAAAATATGTCTATGGTTGACTAATTGGCGGGCCCCAGGAATGGTTGAAGCCATACCCAATCGAAAAAGGATATTATCCAAACGCATTTCAAGTAATTGTAGTAAAACCTGGCCTGTTGACCTTTTTGCTTTTCCAGCGATATGTACATATCTAAGTAATTGTCGTTCTGTCAGACCATAATGAAAACGCAATTTCTGTTTTTCTTGAAGACGAATACGATATTGCTCCTTTTTCCCAGAATTGAATTTTTTTTTAAGATTACTTCCGGATTTAGGTGTTTTTCTAGTGAGTCCTGGTAAAGCTCCCAGACGGCGTATTTTTTTTAAACGAGGTCCTCGATAACGGGACATGAAGACTCCTTTTTTTATTTTATTGAAATTTCATTTTACACAATTAATTTCATTGTATTTACATTACAGAATACATCGAAATTAAAACTGAATTAAACTACAGGATAAACAGAGTAAAATCAACTAAAGTACCCCAAAAAATGGAATTTCATCAAAATCTTTTTTTTTTGTATATATATTATTTATTTTATTGTTTTGTATCTAGCAAAATTGTAAGGTAAAAAACATAAAAGATCCTGGATTCTCCATTTAATTCGGAAAAAAAGAGATTCTTGTTCGTAGAACATCGATAGAGAAAAAAAAGCCGACTATCGGATTTGAACCGATGACCCTCGCATTACAAATGCGATGCTCTAACCTCTGAGCTAAGTGGGCTTACATAACGGAAATAGTGTAACAAATAGAAATAGGTATAGTATAGGAAATCCGTAAAATCTCAGATATTAGTTATTAATCTTAGCTATTAACTAGTTCTAAATTTGAAGTTATACTTATAAAAATAAAAAAATACTAAAACTTCTTAAAGATAAAGTTAGCTTGATATGCTTAACTATAGGATATTAAAAAATAAAATTATAGAATTTATTGGTATTTTCATTCGATCATTATAGACTTTATTATTTGTTAATAATTTGAGGATTAATATTTCACTAAGGGGAACATAGAGTCAGAGTAAATAAAATTGCTAATTCTGATTAGAAAAAAAGAATAAATATCAAGCGTTATAGTATAATTTTGAATACTATAAAAAAGTAAGACGGGAGGTGGGGGAGATAAAAACTTTTGGATATATTGATTCGGATTGAATTGCAAATACATCAAGGATAGAATCAATTCAATTCTGAATTGCAATAAGCAAGCGAGGTCTCTCAAATAGAGTCGAACTGAACTGCTAGACTACGTTGAGTGATGAACTCAATGATTCAAAAAAAAAACTAAGAGATGGATGAAATTACACAAGGAATCCTGGTCTCAAAGAAGAGGGAAATGGGGATATGGCGAAATCGGTAGACGCTACGGACTTGATTGTATTGAGCCTTGGTATGGAAACCTGCTAAGTGGTAACTTCCAAATTCAGAGAAACCCTGGAATTAAAAAAGGGCAATCCTGAGCCAAATCCGTGTTTTGAGAAAACAAGGGGTTCTCGAACTAGAATACAAAGGAAAAGGATAGGTGCAGAGACTCAATGGAAGCTGTTCTAACGAATCGAGTTAATTACGTTGTGTTGTTAGTGGAATTCCTTCTAGTTCTAAATTAGAGAAAGAGGGGTTTTATACCTTACATTTAATAAACACGTATAGATACTGACATAGCAAACGATTAATCACAGAACTCATATTATATTCTAATTATAATATAGGTTCTTTATCTTTTTTAAAAATGAAATTAGAAATGATAATGATTATGAAATAAAAAACTCATATCATAATTTTTTTTTTTCATTATTGTGAATCCACTCCAATCGAATATTGAATAATCAAATTCTTCAATTAAAATTCAAAGTTTTCGAGATCTTTAAAAAAGTGGATTAATCGGACGAGGACAAAGAGAGAGTCCCATTCTACATGTCAATACTGACAACAATGAAATTTCTAGTAAAAGGAAAATCCGTCGACTTTATAAGTTGTGAGGGTTCAAGTCCCTCTATCCCCAAATCCTCTTTTATTCCCTAACTATACTATATTATTATTATTTATCCTCTTTTTTTTTTTCTTTTTATCAATGCACTTTTTTTTCTTTTTATCAATGCAATGGGTTTAAGATTCATTAGCTTTCTCATTCTACTCTTTCACAAAGGAATGCGAAGAGAACTCAATGGATCTTATCCTATTCATTGAATAGATTTCTTTTTTATTAGAGTATCGGCAAGAAATCTTGGTTATTCACTCTATTTTTAAGTTTTATTTAAGTAAACCATGCACAATGCATAGGACTACCCCCCCCATTTTCAAATTTAAAATTTGAAATACTTTAATTAATTTTTAGTCCTTTTAATTGACATAGATACAAATACTCTACTAGGATGATGCACAAGAAAAGGTCAGGATAGCTCAGTTGGTAGAGCAGAGGACTGAAAATCCTCGTGTCACCAGTTCAAATCTGGTTCCTGGCAGAGAAAAAAAAAAAAAAGATCCACCGAATAGGTATTGATCCAAATACCTCGAGATGGATTGTGATACATATTCATTAATAATATTTATTCATCTAAGTGGATAAATCTATAATATAAATATAGAGGCACTTCTTTTTCTTTTTAAAGAAGTTTTAAAATATATCTTTTCTTTATGATAAAGAAGGGGGTGAGATTCCCCTTTATTTTTTTGCGTTTCTTAATTTTGTATTCCGCTATTCCGACGAATATTTTTTTAGTCTTGCTTATCTTTATCTTATCTTATTTTCCTAGTTGTGCTAAGTAATGTGCGCGGTACAAAGTTCCTGGTAGAGAACTTCTTTGAGTCATCCTATTTTTCTGTTCATATGAAGGAAATTAATATGCGATTTTCAAAATAGGGGAATCCAAATGAAACCCTTTTTTTGCTCAGTCTATCTGGAATGCTTTTGTATAATTAGGAATTAATTATAAATAGGTATTCCGTTTCATCTAGGAAAAGAACCTAAAAATATTCCTTGACTTGAATAAAATCTGGAGTTGTGTTGTATAAGTGAGCATGAATTTCTTATCATTCAATGAGCATCTTGTATTTCATAAAAATTGGGGGTTATATAATCCTTACGTAAGGGCCAGCCTATCCAACTTTCAGGCATTAGGATACGTTTAAGGCGCGGATGATTATCATAAGAGATTCCCACCATATCATAAGATTCGCGTTCTTGAAAATCGGCACTTCTCCAAATCCAGAAGACAGACGGAATTCTAGGATTATCCTTTTGGGCAAAGACTTTTATGCAGACTTCTTCTGGATTATCTATACCATATTGTATTCTCGTAAGATGATACACGCTAGCTAAAGATCCACCGGGTGCTACATCATAAGCACATTGGGAGCGTAAATAATTGTAACCATATACATATAAAATGACAGCAATGGAATCCCAATCCCCTGCTTTTATTTGTAAAGTCTCTATTCCTCGGTGATCAAAGCCCAAAGATCTATGAACCACCTCATGTTTGACTAGCCAATTAGATAACCAACCCTGCTGCATTGTCTTCATCTCTCCCTCTTTGTATAAATATTTCACATTTCGGATGCAAGTTTGAAAGATTGCCCTGCTTTTTATTTTTCTACACAAAAGAGCCCCTCTCCTAATTCACTAATTTGTAGGAAGGTACTGAACTTTTGGATTTGAAAAAAGTTTCAGAAGATATATCTAATGTAGATGGTGATTGATAGAGCAATTCTTGCTCATAAGTTCCTGTATGAGTACTGCGCCTAACATAAAGCTTGTGACTGGTAGTAAAACATCTATTTTTATTTTGAGATAGAGTTTGATCCTCAACTATTTCTCGCGATATCTTCTTACGAAGTTTTGTTAGGGCATCTATAACTGCCTCCGGTTTAGGTGGGCAGCCCGGCAAGTAGACATCCACAGGAATTAACTTATCAACTCCCCGAACAGTACTATAGGAATCCGTACTGAACATTCCCCCTGTAATAGTACAGGCTCCCATAGCAATGACGTATTTTGGTTCAGGCATTTGCTCGTATAATCTCACTAAAGAGGGAGCCATTTTCATTGTTACCGTACCGGCTGTTAAAATTAGGTCTGCTTGCCTAGGACTTGATCTTGGTACCAATCCATAACGATCAAAGTCGAATCGTGAGCCTATTAATGAAGCAAATTCAATGAAACAACAACTGGTACCGTATAGAAGGGGCCATAAACTGGAGAGTCTTGACCAATTCGAAAGATCATTTGGTGTAGTTGAAATAACAGAATTGGAACTTGTTTGGTCAAGTAAGGGAAACTCAATCAAATTCATAACTGTCTCAATAGAATCTTTTCCTTCTTTTTTTTTGTCTAAATATTCAGTTAAGACCATTCCAAGGCTCCTTTTCGCCATGCATAAACTAAACCAACAACTAAGATAAGCACGAAAATCAAAGCTTCGATAAAAACGGATACACCCAATACGTCGAAACTCATTGCCCAAGGGTATAGAAAGACGGTTTCCACATCAAAAACAACAAAAACGAGCGCAAACATATAATAGCGTATTCGGAATTGTACCCAAGCCCCTCCCATGGGTTCTATACCCGATTCATAACTAGAAAGCTTCTCTGGTCCTTCACTAACCGGGGCTAAAAGTCCTGAAATCGAAAATGCCAAAATAGGAATAAGGCTTGCTATTATTAGAAATGTCCAAAAAATATCATATTCGTGAAGCAGAAACATAATGTACTCCCATTAATGTGGAATAGGCGGAACTTAAATTAGTCAATTCAATTCAGCATTGTCAATTTATCCAGAACTTCTCTCTTTTCCTCGGTGAAACAAGAATCTTTTTTGTTCAAACAAAAGCGCTTAGTTTAAGTTTAGCCTTTGTTTCCTCTGTGCTGCATCTTCTTTAAAGATTCATCCAATGGAATCCCAACTCCCTTTCTTTTGGATTTCCATTCTATTTAGATATGGTGTATGTAGATCTAATTCTTATATAAAGAAAACTTTCTCGTTTCACTTTGTCTCGCTTTCTCTAGAATCTCTAGAAAAAAGAATAGCTCTATCCTTTATTTAATATTTAATAATAAAATAATAAGAGACTATTAAATAAAAATGAGAATACTACTAAATTAGAACCTAATTAAGATAGTAGGACTAATCTATGCAGTATAATTAATGAGAAGTAATACTATAAAATAAAAATAAAGAACTCTATTTCAGAACTATGAGACAGAATATTCTGTTTTCTTATTTACTCTTTACTTTATTTTTTCTATTTAAAGTTGATCAATTTACATAATGTATCTATAAACAAAGTAATAAATATACTTAAAACAAAGTAGGAATTCGCAAAATGGATAAAATCATTGCAGTTATTATAGGGAAGTCTAGAGATATCCTATTTGAAGGAGGACGGGATTCAAATCAGGGAAAGGATCCTTTCTTCTATTGATTTGATAGAAATTCGTTTTTCTTTTCCTGTCTGTATGATTTTGATTTTCGATGAATGAGCCTTTGGTAATGCTTTTATCTCTATTCTATGTCGCAGGCGCCTATCCAGTCTATAAACAAATACTAATGAGAAAATGAAAACTATACTAAACTAAAGAAAACATAGGATAGAGATCCTAAAATCTAAAAAAGGGCATATTAGGGCTATACGGATTCGAACCGTAGACCTTCTCGGTAAAACAGATCAAACGGATTATTATCGAAATGATTTGAACTGTTTCAAAGACCCAACATGCATTTTTTTGCATTGGGCTCTTTCATAAACTGATTTAAAGATCAGTTAGTCCACCATAGTTTTTCTTTACGGAAAGATAATGAGATGGCTCCCTGTGCTCTGATTGATTTTTTGTATTATGATCTATCTAGGAGCAATACCAAAGTGTTTCAAAGGAGGATTACCTTGACTTAGGTCTGCCTCCGGTCTAAATTAAATCAACCTAAGTGAAATGGAGTCTCTATCGTTCCACTGCAAGAGTTAACTATGAGACTTCATACACCTTAAAGTTCATAGAACGAAAAGAAGTTTTTTGGAGGCCCTTATCCTCATTACGCCTAGCATTTAGTGGGCTGGATATTTACCTTATCAACTAGCAAATCCATAAGGGTTCTATTTGATTAGGCACCTGAATTGGCACCTGAATCGGACTGAACCGACTGTTTGTCAGGCTACTGTTCTCCTATTCTCTCGAATCTATGAAGTAAGACATTGATTTTGCAATAAGATCGATTATGTTCATTGCATAATAAGCTCCTTTGAAAAGCATTGGCGCACGTGTAAACGAGTTGCTCTACCGAACTGAGCTATAGCCCTTATCAGAGATATCTTAACATATAGATAATTTCTTGTCAAGATGAATATTTTCTAATGCCAGAGGATACCCCTTTGATCTGTATCTGTTTAGTATTTAGTTTAGTATTTAGTATATAACAGACCAATAACAGAGCGGTATTGCTTAGAAAAGGGATTCAATATATAATCGATCGAAGTAATGGGTCTTCCTTTGTGGTGATAAATTGCCTACTTAACTCAGTGGTTAGAGTATTGCTTTCATATACGGCGGGAGTCATTGGTTCAAATCCAATAGTAGGTAAGTAGGTAGAAAAATTACTAGATAGCATTGGACTTACTTCGCTTCGCTATCTAATAACTTTTTCTACCCCTCTTCCCTTTTTCTTTGTATCAACTATAAACCACTGGATTGTCTTCAATTGGATGGGGGAATCCAATTGACAGCCTCGATTCGTATCCTAGCTCGTCTGAGAGCGAGCTTCGCTTCAACCAAATCTTTCGTACCCTCAGCTTTACTCAAGTTAGCTTCGGCTATTTCAAGTGCCTTTTGAGCTTCTTCCGGATCAATATCACTACCCAGTTCCGCATCATTTCCTAAAATGATGATCTCATTATTAACTATTCTCGCAAAACCGCTCCACAGAATCGCTGTTAACCATTGGTCGTTGAGGAGGCGTATTCTCAAAGGACCCATATCTACTGCTGTGTTAATGGGGGCGTGGTTTGGTAATACGCCAATTTGGCCACTATTAGTGGATAAAATGATTTCTTTCACTTCACAATCCCAAATAATTCGCTTAGGAGTCAGTACATAAAGATTTAATTTCATTTCTTCGATTTGTTCTCCTCTTCTAAGGTTATAGCTTTCGTGCTAGCTTCATCGATGTTACCCACCAAATAAAAAGCCTGTTCAGGTAGGCCGTCTAATTCTCCGGAAAGGATTAGTTGAAATCCCCTAATAGTTTCCGCAAGAGCAACATACTTTCCTGGAGAACCAGTAAAAACTTCTGCCACAAAGAACGGTTGTGATAAGAAACGCTCAATTTTTCTTGCTCTTGCTACAGTTAAACGATCCTCTTCCGATAATTCATCCAAGCCAAGAATTGCGATAATGTCCTGAAGTTCTTTGTAACGTTGTAAAGTTTCCTTAACTCTTTGCGCAGTTTCATAATGTTCGTTGCCAACGATCCGAGGCTGTAACATAGTCGAGGTTGAATCTAAAGGATCTACTGCTGGATAAATACCCTTGGAAGCTAATCCTCTGGAAAGTACGGTAGTAGCATCCAAATGTGCAAATGTTGTGGCAGGGGCAGGGTCGGTCAAATCGTCTGCAGGTACATAAACTGCTTGAATCGAAGTTATAGATCCCTTTTTAGTAGAAGCAATTCTTTCTTGCAAAGAACCCATTTCTGTACTAAGAGTAGGTTGATAACCCACTGCGGAGGGCATTCTCCGGATACCTCTGATCCTGCTTGAACAAAACGAAAGATATTATCGATAAATAAAAGCACGTCTTGCTTATTAACATCTCGGAAATATTCCGCCATAGTTAGGGCAGTTAAACCAACTCTCATACGAGCTCCCGGTGGTTCATTCATTTGGCCATAGACTAGAGCTACCTTTGATTCCTCAATATTTTTTTCATTAATTACTCCGGATTCCTTCATTTCCATATAAAGATCATTTCCTTCACGAGTCCGTTCCCCTACTCCACCGAATACGGATACGCCCCCATGAGCTTTAGCAATGTTATTGATTAATTCCATGATCAGTACTGTTTTACCTACTCCAGCCCCCCCAAATAGTCCTATTTTTCCTCCACGTCGATAAGGAGCTAAAAGATCGACGACCTTAATACCTGTTTCAAAGATGGATAATTTCGTATCTAACTCGATAAAGGCAGGCGCAGATCTATGAATAGGGAACGTTGCACTACTATCTACAGGACCCAACAGGACCCAAATTGTCAACAGGCTCCCCAAGAACGTTGAAAATTCGTCCGAGAGTAGCTCCACCGACCGGAACACTGAGAGGAGCTCCCGTGTCAATCACTTCCATTCCTCTCATCAACCCGTCCGTAGCACTCATAGCTACAGCTCTAACTCGATTATTTCCTAATAATTGTTGTACCTCACAAGTCACATTAATTTGCTTATCGGCAGTGTCTCTACTCTGGACTACCAAAGCGTTATAAATATAAGGTAACTTGCCTGGGGGAAAAGTGACATCCAGCACGGGTCCAATAATTTGATCGATACGACCTGTACTTTTTTCTTCAATTGTGGAAACCCCGGGAGGAGAAGTAGTAGGATTGGTTCTCATAATTATCACATAATTAAAAAAAAGGAATTTGTCGAAATTTTTCTTTTTTTATTGTTGAATAATGCCAAATCAAATCAAAAAAAATCCAAAAGTAAAAAGGAAATGAATTAGTTAATTCAATAAGAGAGAAAAGGGGACCAGGACTTGATTTCGTTGCCCAAGCGAATCCCATTCAATCGTTTACTCATGGAATGAGTCCATTGGAAAGTTCAATCAATCTTTTTTTTCATATACATTTTGCCTTTTGTGGAGGATCTGTGCCTACTCTACTTTCCTATCTAGGACTTCGATATACAAAATATATACTACTGTGAAGCATAGATTGCTGTCAACAAAGAATTTTATTAGTATTTAGTTAGGTATTTGCATTCAAAATAAGAAAAGAGAACTATTAAGAACTTGTAAAATAAGGATTAGGAATTAATTTGGGTTGCGCTATATCTATCAAAGAGTATACAATAATTATGGATTTGGTAAATCAAATCCATGGTTTAATAACGAACCGTGTTAACTTACCATAACAACAACTCAATTCCTATCGAATTCCTATATTGGAATTCCTATAGGATAGAACATACACAGGGTGTACGCATTATATATGAATGAAACATATTCATTAACCTAAGCATGCCCTCAATTTTCTTTAATGAGTTGATATTATATTAATTGAATATCCTTTTTGTTTTACGAGATTTTTGCTAAAGTTTCATTTACGCCTAATTAACATCGAGTAGACCCTGTTATTGTGAGAATTCTTAATTCAAGAGTTATAGGGAGGGACTTATGTCACCACAAACAGAAACTAAAGCAGGTGTTGGATTTCAAGCTGGTGTTAAAGATTATAAATTGACTTACTACACCCCAGAGTATGAAACTAAGGATACTGATATCTTGGCAGCATTCCGAGTAAGTCCTCAGCCTGGGGTTCCGCCCGAAGAAGCAGGGGCTGCAGTAGCTGCCGAATCTTCTACTGGTACATGGACAACTGTTTGGACTGATGGACTTACCAGTCTTGATCGTTACAAAGGACGATGCTATCACATCGAGCCTGTTGCTGGGGAAGACAACCAATGGATCTGTTATGTAGCTTATCCATTAGACCTATTTGAAGAGGGTTCCGTTACTAACATGTTTACTTCCATTGTAGGTAACGTATTTGGTTTCAAAGCCCTACGTGCTCTACGTTTGGAGGATCTACGAATTCCCCCTACTTATTCAAAAACTTTCCAAGGCCCGCCTCATGGTATCCAAGTTGAAAGAGATAAGTTGAACAAGTACGGTCGTCCTTTATTGGGATGTACTATTAAACCAAAATTGGGATTATCCGCAAAAAATTATGGTAGAGCGTGTTATGAGTGTCTACGTGGTGGACTTGATTTTACCAAAGATGATGAAAACGTAAACTCACAACCATTTATGCGCTGGAGAGACCGTTTTGTCTTTTGTGCCGAAGCTATTTATAAATCACAGGCCGAAACCGGTGAAATCAAGGGGCATTACTTGAATGCGACTGCGGGTACATGTGAAGAAATGATTAAGAGAGCTGTATTTGCAAGAGAATTAGGGGTTCCTATTGTAATGCATGACTACTTAACTGGGGGATTCACCGCAAATACTACTTTGGCTCATTATTGCCGCGACAATGGCCTACTTCTTCACATTCACCGTGCAATGCATGCAGTTATTGATAGACAGAAAAATCATGGTATGCATTTCCGTGTATTAGCTAAAGCATTGCGTATGTCTGGGGGAGATCATATCCACTCCGGTACAGTAGTAGGTAAGTTAGAAGGGGAACGCGAAATGACTTTAGGTTTTGTTGATTTATTGCGCGATGATTTTATTGAAAAAGATCGTGCTCGCGGTATCTTTTTCACTCAGGACTGGGTATCCATGCCAGGTGTTATACCGGTAGCTTCAGGTGGTATTCATGTTTGGCATATGCCAGCTCTGACCGAAATCTTTGGGGACGATTCTGTATTACAATTTGGTGGAGGAACTTTAGGACATCCTTGGGGAAATGCACCTGGTGCAGCAGCTAATCGAGTGGCTTTAGAAGCCTGTGTACAAGCTCGTAACGAAGGGCGCGATCTTGCTCGCGAAGGTAATGAAATTATCCGAGCAGCTTGCAAATGGAGTCCTGAACTAGCCGCAGCTTGTGAAGTATGGAAGGCGATCAAATTCGAGTTCGAGCCGGTAGATACTATTGATTAACTAGATAAAACTAAAGATAAAGAAGGTATAAATAAAAAAGAAACGAAATAAAAAGAGAAAAAAATCAGTTATGAAATGCAGTAATTCTTCTTTATTCTTCTAATTGATTGCAATTAAACTCGGCTCAATCTTTTTTAGAAAAAAAAGATTGAGCCGAATAAAAATAGATCATGATATGATCATGAGACTTGACAAATTGAGATTCGTCTATTCTATATATCTAGAATATATATATTAAGGTATAATACAATAAAGAAATACAAATAAAATAATAAAATAATAAAATATAGTATTATCATATGATAATGATAATGGAATCAAATACGCAGTATTTACAGAAAAAAGTCTTCGTTTATTGGGAAAGAATCAATATACTTTTAATGTCGAATCGGGATTCACTAAGACAGAAATAAAGCATTGGGTCGAACTCTTCTTTGGTGTTAAGGTGGTAGCTGTGAATAGCCATCGACTACCTGGAAAAGGTAGAAGAATAGGACCTATTCTGGGCCATACAATGCATTACAGACGTATGATCATTACCCTTCAACCGGGTTATTCTATTCCACTTCTAGATAGAGAAAAAAACTAAAGGAGAATGAATGAAAAAAGACATAGTTTGGAAGTTAGACCTTTTTATAGGACTCTCTTTCAATTTCAAAAAAGAGGACGTTTGAAACTTTTAACAGGCGTAATCGTGAGTCAACAAGTGACTCGAACTGTGTGTAAAAAAAGAAGCATTTTTTTTTTTTCAAAATGCTAGAACTAGATAAGGAAGTTTTCTATAACCTTGAGAAAAAGGATAAAAAGGTAGTTTTTTTTTAGTTTATGACTCCGATCAAGAGCGAGAAATCCTTGATTTGGGATTGGACATAGAACCTGGACCCATCGTAGAGACGTTTAGTTCAAAAGAAAGGATCGTATCCTGATGGTAAGAATTATACTTTCGTGGAAATACAGCGCTATAGACTTCAATGCGGTAGAGTAGACGTTTTGTTTCTAATTTTTCTGGACCAAACCTCCGCTCCGACCCAACGATACAATGAATTTTTTCTGTTCATATTCATAAATAAAAAAGATTCGGAATCGCAATGCTACTATATGCGTCCAGAGGAGTATTTGGAATAATATTCTTCTATAATCCATTATTGCGGGGGGTCTTACTAACAGGGCTTCGCTGCACGGGACAGGTCTTCGTCGAAAAGCTAACTCCACCCGGCATTTTCATACCCTTTCTTTGGGTGGTATATCGCCTTTTAAAGTCTAAGAGGGTAGTAGGGGATCTATAGTAGGTAAGATAATTTGCCCTTTGATTTTGATTGAATATACTATTTTTCCGCCTTTACCACGCATTATTGTATGCGCTTCTAGAGAAGTATGTATGCAGGAAGTAAATTCTAACCGCTTTCTTTTGAATCCAATTTCAAATTAGATTAGAAAGATAGAAAGGCCATGAGGATGGGAAAATCAAAATAAAATCTTTTTAATTAGTTCTCCTTTTTTGGAATTTTCTTATTATCCTTTCATTTTTTTTACAGAATATTTTTCAAACTAAAAATAAAAAATACAATACAATAGTCAATATTCCTTATAATAGATATACTTAATTATATCATAAGAATCTTAAGATATTTTTCGACTAGATAGAAATAGTAAATTTGAATTGAGACACCTATTCCATGACGGATTTAAACTTACCTTCTATTTTCGTGCCTTTAGTAGGCTTAGTATTTCCGGCAATTGCAATGACTTCTTTATTTCTTTATGTGCAAAAAAATAAGATTGTCTAGTATTTTTTAGTGTAAGTAATATAATATGGTAGGGTATGTGGCTTTTTCTACACACACTTTCTACACACAAATGAAAAACGGTTATGGATGCGGATATAGGCTACGAGCATAAATGCATGAATATGCAGAGCCAGGTATAGCGAGTTTTATTTTATTTATTTTAATTGAATCAACGAATATTTTTTGAATAGAAAGTCAATGTATCTAACCTATTATTTCACAGGAGTACTAGTTGCTGAAGGCGATTTCAGAATCAAAAAAAGTAAAGTCAAAATTATTTAGCTTATTCTCTCAATTTCAATCGACCGCTGCTGGATTTAGTATATCTAATATGAATTGGCGATCAGAACACATATGGGTAGAACTTCTAAAAGGTTCTCGAAAAAGGGGTAATTTTTTCTGGGCCTGTATTCTTTTTCTAGGTTCACTAGGATTCTTATCGGTTGGGATTTCCAGTTATCTTGGTAAGAATATTATATCTATACTTCCATCTCAAGAAATTCTTTTTTTTCCGCAGGGGGTCGTGATGTCTTTCTACGGAATCGCAGGCCTATTCATTAGCTCCTACTTGTGGTGTACTATTTTGTGGAATGTAGGTAGTGGTTATGACCGATTCGATAGAAAAGAGGGAATAGTGTGCATTTTTCGTTGGGGATTCCCTGGAATAAAACGTCGCGTCTTCCTTCGATTCCTTATGCGGGATATCCAATCAATTAGAATTCAGGTTAAAGAGGGTCTTTATCCTCGTCGTATTCTTTATATGGAAATCCGGGGCCAGGGGATCATTCCCTTGACTCGTACTGATGATAAATTTTTTACTCCACGAGAAATTGAACAAAAAGCTGCCGAATTGGCCTATTTCTTGCGCGTACCAATTGAAGTATTTTGAGGTATCTTTTTTGAACTGAGTTGAATGAAGAAAAGAAGAATTGGAAGAAGAAAAGTTTTCTCAACACAGGGAGGAAGTCCCTTCTAAATTGGATTTGTTATTGTAAGGGGATTTTTAAGTATTTATCTAAAGGAAGGAACAAACGAGGATAAGAGAAATTTGCTTTTAATTTTTTTTTATCCAAGTTAGATATATCGCATACTATTCTTCCTTTTTCATCCGAAAGGGCTTTTTTTTTATTCTATTTCACTATTTCATTCCATCTAGATCTAAGAAAGAACCCAATGCACTGAAATTCCACTAATAACTAATATACAAAAAAGAAGAATAGATACAGGGTATCAAACCTATAGAGTTTTTGCTTCAAAGAAATAGAAATATCATGAAATAGAAATATCATCATATAGAGTCAGGGAATGGAATAGAGTCAGCGAATGAAGCATATTCATTAACAACTCCATTTACAGATCAAAAATGAAAAAAAAGAAAGCATTGCCTTCTTTACTATATCTTGTATTTATCGTACTTTTGCCTTGGGGGGTCTCTTCCTCATTTAACAAATGTCTGGAACTTTGGATTAAGAATTGGTGGAATACCAGGCAATCCGAAACTCTCTTAACTGATATTCAAGAGAAAAGGATTCTAGAAAGATTCATAGAATTAGAAGAACTTTCTCTCTTGGACGAGATGATAAAAGGGAAACTAAAGACACATGTACAAAAACCTCCTACAGGAATACACAAGGAAATAATACAATGGGTCAAAATAAATAATGAGGATCATCTCCATACCATTTTGCATTTCTCGACAAATATAATCTGTTTGGCTATTCTAAGTGGTTCTTTTTTTCTGGGTAAAGAGGAACTTGTCATTTTGAATTCTTGGGTTCAGGAATTCTTCTATAATTTAAATGACTCAATAAAAGCTTTTTTTATTCTTTTAGTTACTGATTTTTTTGTTGGATTTCACTCCACCCGTGGTTGGGAACTAGTAATTCGTTGGGTCTACAACGATTTTGGATGGGCTCCTAACGAGCTTATTTTCACTATTTTTGTTTGTAGTTTTCCAGTAATTCTAGATACATGTTTGAAATTTTGGGTCTTTTTTTGTTTAAATCGTCTATCTCCTTCGCTTGTAGTCATTTATCATTCAATTAGTGAAGCATAAATTCATTTGATCTCCCGATATTAATATTAATCAAATTAGCAAGCATCTTTTTTTAGAAAGAAAGCCCTTTTCCATTTTAGCAAAATTCTTTCTATTTATACCTACTTTAAGGTATTCATCATTGCAGTACAACTGTTGCAGTAGAATGACAACAGATTCGTGTATAGGGAACTAGATTAGCTTAGCTACCTATCTAATTTATTGTAGAAATTCTGGGATCTGCGATTGGACATGGAAAATAGAAATACTTTTTCTTGGGTAAAGGAACAGATAACTCGATCGATTTCTGTATCGATCATGATATACGTAATAACTCGGACATCTATTTCAAATGCATATCCCATTTTTGCGCAGCAGGGTTATGAAAACCCACGAGAAGCAACTGGACGAATTGTATGTGCCAATTGCCATTTAGCTAGCAAGCCCGTCGATATTGAAGTTCCCCAAGCTGTGCTTCCCGATACTGTATTTGAAGCAGTTCTTCGAATTCCTTATGATATGCAATTGAAACAAGTTCTTGCTAATGGAAAAAAGGGAGGGTTGAATGTAGGTGCTGTTCTTATTTTGCCCGAGGGATTCGAATTAGCGCCGCCCGATCGTATTTCCCCTGAGTTAAAAGAAAAGATAGGAAATCTTGCTTTTCAGAGTTATCGTCCCGATAAAAAAAACATTCTTGTGATAGGCCCTGTTCCCGGTAAGAAATATAGTGAAATTGTCTTTCCCATTCTTTCCCCTGATCCTGCTACGAAGAAAGATGCTCATTTCTTAAAATATCCCATATATGTAGGGGGAAACCGAGGAAGAGGACAGATCTATCCTGATGGTAGCAAGAGTAACAATACAGTCTATAATGCTACGTCAACAGGTATAGTAAGAAAAATACTACGTAAAGAAAAGGGGGGGTATGAAATATCCATAGTTGATGCATCAGATGGACGCCAAGTGATTGATATTATACCTCCCGGACCAGAACTTCTTGTTTCAGAGGGGGAATCCATCAAGCTTGATCAACCATTAACAAGCAATCCTAATGTGGGAGGTTTTGGTCAGGGGGACGCAGAAATCGTGCTTCAGGATCCATTACGTGTCCAAGGCCTTTTGTTCTTCTTCGCATCCGTTATTTTGGCACAAGTTTTTTTGGTTCTCAAAAAGAAACAGTTTGAAAAGGTTCAATTGTACGAAATGAATTTCTAGGTCCCGGGATTTCTTACCATCAAGTTGGTAAAAAGCCTCGATTTATTGGCAATTGCTAGAATTATCTATGATCTATTTTGGAAATCCTTTTTTTGTTTAGACTGCTTTTTGTTTATGAGATGTCTGGAATTCCTTATTTATATCCCATGCAAAAGAAGAGAATCCAAGGCAAAGGCGAGAACAATCAAATTAAAATTTCTTCTTCTTTTTCGGAGGGATTGCAGGTCTTCTTAATCGTCTATTCGGCACAAGAAAAAGCCTTTTTCTTGTGCCGATTCTTCTTGTATCAAAATAAGAATCCTTTTTCTTCCTAATTCGTCAAAGATTACTATTTCTTCTTTATTCGGGTCTGTCTCTTGGACCTCTTTTTCTTTTGCTTAGGTTTAGCCGAGGTAGTGGACAAACAGAGGGGAAGAAAATATGGCGGGGGAAAAATTTCTTGTGATTGTGAGCAAATTGCTTGGCTTGTTTAATTAAGTTCAACTTCAAATTTACAGAAATTTTGCAAAAAAAAAGTAAACTCTTCCATTGAAGGTTTTTTTATTTTTAGGCTAGTTGAATAGTTTTGATTAAGGTTTTATTAGTTTATTACTCGAAACTAAATCAAGGATTTTCAGGATACTTCCTTCGTGGAATAAGATATTGGATCCTCGAGTGATCTCTTTTTCTTGTTGCTTCATAAGAGTGAATCGAATAGATTCAATTCGCGTTATAAGAGTAAAATAAAAATTCCGCGGGTCCTTTCCGCTCTAATCAGATAAAGGGGGGTAAGGACCCGCTAAGCTCCTACTTTTTCATGTTTACAATCTGGTCCCTCCGATTACTATAGAGATGAACCCAATCCAGAATATGAACCATAAAAGAAAACACCTACTAAACCAATCACAGCAATACCAGCTACAGTACCTATCAGCCAAAGAGGAATTCTTCCAGTAGTATCGGCCATTTCCCCTACTTTCCTCCACATTTTATCAATTGGTCATGCTAGAGACAAAAACAGTCATGGGTAGTTATAAGGATGGTATCCTTCCAAATGGGATAAGAGAATTCTTATTAGTCTCTTTCTTTCTCTCAATTGAAGAAGTAATTGGAAAATAAAACAGCAAGTACAAAAATGAGTAATAAACCCCAGTATAGACTGGTACGATTCAATTCAACATTTTGTTCATTCGGGTTTGATTGTGTCATAGTTCTATAGTTGGAATTTGTTTTATCGTTGGATGAACTGCATTGCTGATATTGATCCCAAGAAAAAAACAGTAGGTACAGCTAGTCCGTGAATAGCCAGCCATCGCACTGTAAAAATAGGATAGGTTCGATCTATGGTCATTGAGGGCCTCCTAAAAGGATCTACTAAATTCATCGAGTTGTTCTAAAGAATCAAAACGGTCGGTTATTAACGGAATTCCTTGTCGGCTTTCCGTGAAATACTCGTTTGGCCTAGGACTTCCAAACACGTCATAAGCTAAACCCGTACTGACAAATAACCAACCCGCAATGAATAGGGAAGGTATAGTAATGCTATGAATAACCCAGTATCGAATACTGGTAATAATATCAGCAAAAGAACGTTCTCCCGTGCTTCCAGACATGCTGAACTCCCAAAATTTTTGTACATTCAAAAAAGGAATTGATTCCGTAAAAGATGGGATCGACCAGTAAATAGAAAATTACTGATATTTCATCCTTGTGAGATTGTCAATTTTGTACCAAAGGTGTATTTTGAGTATACCGAATTAGTATAGCTATCCTTCCTATGGCACAGCAATCTGGTTTTGCCTGGTTCCGAAACATAATTACTTTTTTATTTTTTTTTTGTCTATAGGTAAGCTATATGTTATTCAAGGCATCAATAGAAAACCCCATTTTTGTAGGTTCTACTTACTTTTCATTGGCTTCGGAATAATAGAGTAATTCGGAATAGCAGCCAAAATCTTGGGAAAATCTAAGTTAATGATCAATAGGTTTGGATAAATAATTTAGGAAGGATATTCTCATACTGACACAATACAAGGACAAGTATATGTGAAATCTATCCTTTCATAATTCGTAATTCATCCTTGTATTGTTTGTTGGATTAGGTCTAACTTTCTTGACCAAACTGCGAGCGCGGAACTTTACGAGATGAAATAGGGAAAGACAGAAGATAGAATAGAACTTAAAAGGATAATTGAAGTGACTCGTCTTCGAATCTACTTTGGTTGGAGTTCGAAAAAGGAATAAAAATAAAGTAAATTCAAGGAAGAGCTTTCTTTTTTTTTTTTTTTTAACAGCCCCTTGGCAGGTCGTGGAATGCTTTTGTTCTCCTCTTATTCCATATGGAATACAATCAGTTAAAATAAGAAGGAATAGGGGAATATTCGATCGTTCACTCCAAAAAGAGGGTCCTATTGAAAAAGAAATTATCCAAAATAGAAAGAAGTTTTTTTTTTCAAATTCAATTGTTTATTTATCTCTTATTCAAAAATTTCCCTGAAAATTGAATTTCTTTTTTTCATTCAATGGGGTTAGATGATCTAGTTCTTAATATTATTACTTTACTCAATTGACAAATTCCACAACAAATCTCTTGATTCGGAATTAGGGACTCATGTATCATCTGATGAATCCACTTTCTTTTACACTTCTGTATCTTACTCTATCTTGTTTTTTAGTATTATCTAAAATAACTGATGAATTATGAATTTTCCATAACTTAGGTAAATGCTTTACCAACATATGTAGTGTAGTAAAAAAAAATAAATGGAATTTAACTCTTTCATGCTTACTTTAACTAGTTATTTTGGTTTTCTACTGGCTGCTTTAACTATAACCCCAGCTCTATTTATTGGCTTGAACAAGATACGCCTTATTTGAATTGACTGAATAATTATAATTCAGAAAAGAAAAATCTTTCTTTGGGATTCCTGGCATTCTACGACTCTTTTCCAGACTAATTAGGAATTCTTTTCTTGGTCATTGAGATTCGTGGATAATTTAGAGTACTATTTAGGGATAGATCGTACCTCTTTTTTTATCCCCTCGAACAAATCGAAATGATTGAAGTTTTTCTATTTGGAATCGTCTTAGGCCTAATTCCTATTACTTTAGCGGGATTATTCGTGACTGCGTATTTGCAATACAGGCGTGGGGATCAGTTGGATCTTTGATTGAGTCATTTTTTTTTTTTGATTGACCTCCTCCAGACCAGAGAGGAGGTCAAATTGAAATTGGAGTTACAATTCAATTTTGTTAAGTTATTTTACTCTGCTTCGACATAAAATAGATGGAATCACGCTCTGTAGGATTTGAACCTACGACATCGGGTTTTGGAGACCCGCGTTCTACCGAACTGAACTAAGAGCGCTTTCATTCATTCAAAAAGAAAATCTTTTTCTATTCCTAATGTATCTCACGTACGTATAGTCTCCACAAATTCAAGTTATACCCACTTTACTTTAATTGATCTCGTCGCTACTGCCTATAAAGAAGAAAGAAGTAATAGGTAGGGATGACAGGATTTGAACCTGTGACATTTTGTACCCAAAACAAACGCGCTACCAAGCTGCGCTACATCCCTTTTCCAAATTAAATTGTTGTACAATGCCATTGTACACAATTCCTGTCTTCTTTTCCACATCATAATTTTCTTCTTCTTTCTTTCTCTATCTATATATAGAACCCTCGTGTCATTTCTTCTTTTTGGTCTCATATAATTAAGGAATTATATACATATAAAATCCAATATAATTTCGCCTATAAAAGAAGGATTACTTTTCCTTGGTAATATATAGGAAGAAGGGGTCATCTTTTTCTTTTTTAGGGATAGGAAAATTTCGTCGATATGGTTCATTTTATATATAGCATAACAATCTTGGGCAAGAGTTTATGATCATATATGTATTCCAACAAGGAAGGAGGATTTTCAATGCGGGATATAAAAACATATCTCTCTGTAGCACCCGTGCTAAGTACTCTATGGTTTGGTGCTTTAGCAGGTTTATTGATAGAAATTAATCGTTTATTCCCAGATGCTTTGTCATTCCCTTTTTTTTAATTCTAGTTATTGCTATGGGAGGGATAGATTTCTTCGTGATATGACAAAATTTGATCCTTTTCAATCTTTTTTTAGTATCGGAAGGAAAAAGAAAGAAAAGATGGATTGGGTTGAACCTCAGAGTCATTAAAAATTTGGTAAACCCCATTTTTGAAAATAGAAATTCAATTTAAAGGGGTACCCAAGCTAAATAAGGCCTCAGAAATCAGAGCATAGAAAAGGCGGGGCTGGCTAATTAAATGAAAGGATTTCGAACCAAAATCTTTGCTAATTCGACAAGGATTGTATTCTTTAATTATTTCTCTATTTTTTATTACTTAATTAAAGAATAAAAAAAAATTATTCTAATGAATTTTATTCTTCTTCTTCGGATTCAAAATAGAAGAATAAAAGAATAAGTAGAAGAATTAAGTTAAGTCAATCCAAAAAGAAAAGGAGGTTCATGGCCAAGGGAAAAGATGTTAGAATCAGAGTTATTTTGGAATGCATCAGTTGTGTTCGAAAAGGTGCCAATGAGGAATCGACGGGGATTTCTAGATATAGTACTCAAAAGAATCGCCACAATACACCCGGACAATTAGAATTCAAAAAATTTTGTCGTTATTGTCGCAAGCATACGACTCATCACGAAATAAAGAAATAGGAACATCGTGTGTTTGATCTTTCCAAACAACAGAAAGAGTAAGAACTTCATATTTAATATATAAAGAAAACATAGTATAGAATACAAAATACAAATCAACTCATCTGATTTCCGGTAGATATTATTTCATATGTATAGAGGGTATTCATATACTATAATATGAATCAAATAAGATATGGATCAAAGAAAAACTACTTCTTCTGGATCCTAAATTAATAAAATAAAGAAGTGAATTTTCAAATTTTCAAATTTTAAATAAGGAATAAATCATGTATACATCTAAACAACCTTTTCTTAAATCTAAGCAACCCTTTAGTAAATCCAAGCAAACTTTTAATAAATCCAAGCAACCCTTTCGTAAATCCAAGCAAACTTTTCGTAAATTCAAGCAACCTTTTCGTAAATCTAAACAACCTTTTCGTAGGCGTCCCCGGATTGGCCCGGGAGATCGAATTGATTATAGAAACATGAGTTTAATTAATAGATTTATTAGTGAACAAGGAAAAATATTATCGAGACGAATAAATAGATTAACCTTGAAACAACAACGATTAATTACTCTTGCTATAAAACAGGCTCGTATTTTATCTTTCTTACCGTTTCGTAACTATGAGAACGAAAAGCAATTTCAAGCCCAGTCAATTTCAATAATTACAGGTTCTAGACCCAGAAAAAATAGACATATTCCTCAATTAACGCAAAAGTACAATTCCAATCGAAACTTAAGAAACAACAACCAAAATTTAAGAAACAACAACCGGAACTTAAGTTCCGATTGTTGATGTTTTATTCGAATTCGAAAGGGCCAGACCTATATATATTATAAAGAAAGTAATCCAGCTCGTTGATTCCTACCACTTAATCTTAATTTATTGTATCTTCCCGGAGTTCCCTCTCCGGGAATTCATCTTTTATTATTCCAGTATATTACTTTATTTATACCTTTAATTGATGATCTTTATTTTATTGGAAATCGTGTAAAGATTATTTGGATTTGATACAGCTACTTGTGCAAGCATTTTACGATTAAGAATCAATTTCTTCTTGTACAGGTTGTGTATTAATTTACTATAACTATCGAATACTTTATATACCCGCGTTGCTGCGTTTATCCGAGTGATCCACAAACGACGAAAATCCCTCTTTTGCCTACCTCTATCTCGATGAGAGGAAACAAAAGCTCTTTTTACCTGTTGGGTAATCATTCGATTAAGTCTTAAATGAGCCCCTCTAAAGTTTGAGGCAAATGAACGCATTTTTGTTCGTCGTCTCCGGGCTATATATCCTCGCGGAACTCTGGTCATTGAATCAAATTAACCTTAATGAATAACTAATGATTTCTCTTCTTTTAGCCACCCTTTTTCTCATTAATAACAAAACTAATTATTCCGATATATAAAATATTAATTCCAATGGCTTTTGCTATAGTAACCTTCCCAACCACGATTTTTTATTCCACTCCGTTCAGTTATTTCTATACGAAATAACAAATTCATTCTAATAATACTAAAAAAAATAGTGGGTTCCATCGTTTCTATGGTTCCCTTTTAAACGGTGAGGCCCTCTCTATACACCGGAGCCCTTTCTTTCATCAAAAGGTATTGCGAACTTGTATAGTCCACATTCTTTGGCTCTACCTATCCATTATAGAGTAAATAGCTCTTTTCACAATAAGAGTTATCCATACAGTGACGGTATTTAATTATGAAAGTTGGCTAAGTAGCTGACCCTGTTAGTCCGTTCTTTTAAGATAAAGGAGCATAAGCCTTTTTCTTTTTATTACTATTTCCTCCGCTTAATGGATAACCATTTGCTACCAATGGGAGAATTGCTTCTTATTTCCAATTTAGATAATTGGATTTGCACCAAAGGAAACCATAAATTCCATATACCATAGAAATCTAGGATAGAGAAGCTATATCCTATTCATTGGTACTAATCATGGATACTTCAATTTTTTTTATATTTGTTTGAAGTCATGATCTGAACGAGTCGCACATACACCCTAGCACATGTTCCTCGACGCTGAGGGCATCCTTTAAGCGCGGCCGTTTTTCGAGCATTTCGTATTGGCTGTCTTGCGTTTCTAATAAGTTGTTTAACCGTCGGCATGTTGTATGTATATAGAAAAAAATGGATTGGTTTAGATCCATCTTAACCTGATGATTGCTCATCATGAAGTCTTTCTATTTTCTATTAAATCGAGGAAAACACGAATTTAGCTGTGAAATAACTTTACAAGAAATCCGGACACTACCAATCCTTAAACATTTCTGGAAACCACACTGGATCAGTATCGCAGTGCTTGTCAATCATTTCATCCCCTACAATATCGACAAGTCCATAAGCTTTGGCTTCGTCTGCTGACATAAAAACATCCCTTTCCATGTCTTCGGATACAACCCAAAAAGGCTTGCCTGTTCTTACTGCATAAACCCTTGTGATCATTTCGCGAACTTTGTGTAACTCTTCTACTTCTAGTAAAAATTCTGGTGTCCTTGCCCGATAATAAGCACTAGCAGGTTGGTGAAGCATAATCCTCGCGTGAGGGAATGCTATACGCTTGGTGGGTTCTCCTCCAAGCAGAATGAAGGACGCCATGGAGGCGGCTATTCCGAGGCATATTGTATATATATCTGGTGTCACCGTTTGCATCGTATCAAAAATAGCCATTCCTGAGATTAGCCACCCGCCTGGGGAGTTTATAAACAAAAAAATATCACTAATTCCATCTTCTATACTCAGATATACCATGAGACCTGTAATATGATTCGTGATCTCGCAACGAATCTCTTGACCTAAAAAAAGTGTCCTTTCTCGATACATAACATTGTATAAGTCAACCCAAGTCGCTTCTTCATCTCCAGGAATCCGGTAAGGTACTTTTGGAACACCAATGGGCATATTAGATTAATATTATTAAATTTAAGTAAGAAAACCACACTTTAATATGGAAACGTAAGAATGGAACAGAAAGAAAGAATCCGCAGTTTATTGTCTTAATTTTTATTCTTATTCTATATGAATATTATAGATTCTATTAATACGTAGATTGAAAGGTTATACATATAAGGAATGTAAGACAGATTGAATAAAGAAAAGGGAATGGGTGATTTGAATGCTAAACAAAGAGGGGTAGCGATCTATTCTTCGTTTTTTCCAAATTGGCCAAGTTACCCATTGCATATTGGCACTTATCGAGTATAGAATAGATCTGCTTCTCTTTCTTCTTATGAACAGAATTGGCTTCTTATTTTTAATGGAATGAAATAAATATTCGCGCTTTCTGACACAGAATCCCCTAGAAGGGTTAGGTACATAGGATATGGATAGTCTTTTTCAATGCGATAAAATAAAGCGACATCGTGTCTATTTTTCTTTGCTAAAGGGGTATTTCCATGGGTTTGCCTTGGTATCGTGTTCATACTGTCGTATTGAATGATCCGGGTCGATTGCTTGCGGTGCATATAATGCACACAGCTCTAGTTTCTGGTTGGGCTGGCTCAATGGCTTTATACGAATTAGCAGTTTTTGATCCCTCTGATCCTGTTCTGGATCCAATGTGGAGACAAGGTATGTTCGTAATTCCCTTCATGACTCGTTTAGGAATAACGGATTCGTGGGGTGGTTGGAGTATTTCAGGAGGAACTGTAACAAATCCGGGTATTTGGAGTTATGAAGGTGTGGCAGGTACGCATATTGTGTTTTCTGGCTTGTGTTTCTTGGCAGCGATCTGGCATTGGGTATATTGGGACCTAGAAATATTCTCTGATGAGCGGACGGGAAAACCCTCTTTGGATTTGCCCAAGATCTTTGGAATTCATTTATTTCTTGCAGGGGTGGCTTGCTTTGGCTTTGGGGCATTTCATGTAACGGGTTTGTATGGTCCTGGGATATGGGTATCCGATCCTTATGGACTAACTGGAAAAGTACAAGCTGTAAATCCAGCGTGGGGTGCAGAAGGTTTTGATCCTTTTGTTCCGGGGGGAATAGCTTCTCATCATATTGCTGCGGGTACATTGGGTATATTAGCGGGCTTATTCCATCTTAGTGTCCGTCCGCCTCAACGTCTATATAAAGGATTACGTATGGGCAATATTGAAACTGTACTTTCCAGTAGTATCGCTGCTGTTTTTTTTGCAGCTTTCGTAGTTGCTGGAACTATGTGGTATGGGTCAGCAACGACCCCAATCGAATTATTTGGGCCTACTCGTTATCAGTGGGATCAGGGATACTTTCAGCAAGAAATATATCGAAGAGTTAGCAATGGTTTAGCCGAAAATCTTAGTTTATCAGAAGCTTGGTCTAAAATTCCCGAAAAATTAGCCTTTTATGATTATATTGGTAATAATCCGGCAAAAGGGGGATTATTCAGAGCAGGCTCAATGGACAATGGGGATGGAATAGCTGTTGGATGGTTAGGACATCCCGTCTTTAGAGATAAAGAAGGACGTGAGCTTTTTGTACGCCGTATGCCTACTTTTTTTGAAACATTTCCGGTTGTTTTGGTAGATGAGGAGGGAATTGTTAGAGCAGACGTTCCTTTTAGAAGAGCAGAATCCAAATATAGTGTTGAACAAGTAGGTGTAACGGTGGAGTTCTATGGTGGCGAACTTAATGGAGTAAGTTATTCTGATCCTGCTACTGTAAAAAAATATGCGAGGCGTTCTCAATTAGGGGAAATTTTTGAATTAGACCGGGCTACTTTGAAATCTGATGGTGTTTTTCGCAGCAGTCCAAGGGGTTGGTTCACTTTTGGTCATGCTACCTTTGCTTTGCTCTTCTTTTTCGGACACATTTGGCATGGCGCTAGAACATTGTTCCGAGATGTTTTTGCTGGTATTGATCCAGATTTGGATGCTCAAGTGGAATTTGGAACATTCCAAAAAGTGGGAGATCCAACTACAAGGAAACAGGCAGTTTGATACACATTGTTATAGTATCTTTCACCTCTCTTTTTTGATTTGACATGGGAAACATCTCCCATCCTTTCTTTGACTCTTTTTCTTTCTTTATATGGGAAATTATCCCAAATGACAAATGAATAGGTGTGGAAGTTATAATTGTAAATAAACCAGGATCGAATCTATGGAAGCATTGGTTTATACGTTCCTTTTAGTTTCGACTTTAGGGATAATTTTTTTCGCTATCTTCTTCCGAGAACCACCTAAGGTTCCACCAACTCCAACTAAAAGAATAAAATAATTTCATTTAAGTAAGAAGTCCCCCTATCTGGGAGACTTCTTACTTAAATTAGTCTCCGTGTTCTTCGAATGGATCTCTTAATTGTTGAGAGGGTTGCCCAAACGCGGTATATAAGGCATACCCAGTAAAGCTTACAAGTAAACCAGATATGGAGATGGCGACTAAAGTTGCTGTTTCCATTTTTATAGAATTTCAAGATTACAATGGATCTACGAAAAGATCGTGTATTTACAACTACAACGGAATAGTATACAAAGTCAACACCAATGATTAAATAGAATTTATGGCTACACAAACCGTTGAAGATAGTTCTAAACCTAGGCCAAAACGAACTGGTGCAGGTAGTTTACTGAAACCCTTGAATTCGGAATATGGGAAAGTCGCCCCGGGTTGGGGGACTACTCCTTTTATGGGGATCGCAATGGCTTTATTCGCTATATTCCTATCTATCATTTTAGAAATTTATAATTCTTCCGTTTTACTGGACGGAATTTTAACCAATTAGGTTTCTACTAACTAAAACTAGGAAGTCAGAGTTTTTCCATCCAAAAAAGCCTTTCTAGTTTAAGATCTACATTTCTAGATATTATGGTAGTTCGACCGCGGAATTTTTTTGTTTCGGTATCTCTGGAATATGAGTGTGTGACTTGTTAGAATTGATCCTATTGATAATACATAGAAAGGGCCTGTTATCTCTATCAAGATGATTCTAATTCGTCAGATATTATTTATTCTAGTATCTGGAACACGAAATAGATAGAGTGGATCAAAAAAAAATGGAACTATGATTCATACTCACTATTAAGACCTCGCAACCAGACTGAAAAATTCAAGTAGTTCTTAAATAAAAATAAAAAAGAAATTTTCTTCCTTCCAATTTTGTTTGCCCAAAAGACAACTTTTTTTCTCTCGATTTTGTCGAGTCATTACACTGATTCAATAAATGATTATCAAGCGGTTCTTATTCGAAGAACCCTTGCCTTTTGTTTAGCTTGAGACTAAATCATCGTGGCTCTAGTATGAATCTAAGGTTTTAATTGAACTGATTCATAGGATCTCAACAAGATAATTTCTATATTACGCATAAAAAAACAAATCCTTTATAGGGAAGAGAAAAGTCAAGAAGCCTCTAATGACCAACATAAGGGAAAGGAAGAAAGAAAGACGCGCCAACTTGAGATTTTTTGGCATTATCATCACAAAGAAGATATTCCGGATTTTTCTTATTTGATATCTTCAAGGCAAATCGACCCAATTCAGTGGCTGATGAAGTTTTGAACCTTTTTTCTAATATTCGTTGAAAATTTTTGTGTTTCTGCTTGAGCCGTACGAGATGAAATTTTCATATACGGCTCTTAGAGGGGGACTCGGGTTAGTTACCTATCTCAATAAAGTATATGATTGGTTTGAGGAACGTCTTGAGATTCAGGCAATTGCAGATGATATAACTAGTAAATATGTTCCTCCCCATGTCAACATATTTTATTGTTTAGGGGGAATTACACTTACTTGTTTTCTAGTACAAGTCGCTACCGGTTTTGCTATGACTTTTTACTACCGACCAACCGTTACAGAGGCTTTTTCCTCGGTTCAATACATAATGACCGAGGCCAACTTTGGTTGGTTAATCCGATCAGTTCATCGATGGTCAGCAAGTATGATGGTTTTAATGATGATCCTGCATGTATTTCGTGTGTATCTCACAGGGGGATTTAAAAAACCCCGCGAATTAACTTGGGTCACAGGTGTGGTTTTGGCTGTTTTGACTGCATCATTTGGTGTAACTGGTTATTCTTTGCCTTGGGATCAAATTGGCTATTGGGCAGTCAAAATTGTGACAGGTGTACCTGACGCCATTCCGGTAATAGGATCGCCTTTAGTGGAGTTATTACGCGGAAGTGCTAGTGTGGGCCAATCCACTTTGACTCGTTTTTATAGTTTACATACCTTTGTACTGCCTCTGCTTACTGCCGTATTTATGTTAATGCACTTTCCAATGATACGTAAGCAAGGTATTTCGGGTCCTTTATAGGGAAGGCATATCATAGAGAATTATAATTATCATATATCATATCGGGTAGGTTTTGGTATTTCATTGCTACAAGCATGGGTTATTGTAAAATAACACATGTCATTTGGATACTTCTCTTCAACTCCAAAGTATTTTTATACAATACAAATAGTTGAAGTTAATTTTACGAAAGAAAAAAGGCGGATTATGGGAGTGTGTGACTTGAATTATTGATTTGGCCATGCAGATAAAGAATTGGATCTGCCACATTAGAATTCACAACCAAAGGTGTCTCCGCATCCAATCAACATGTAAGTCCCCTACCTAGGAAGGATAGGCTGGTTCACTTGAGGAGAATATCTTCTATGATCATACCGCAACCATGTCATCCATGAACAGGCTCCGTAAGATCCCATAGAGTAGAAATGGAATAAGTCATGTGACATGATCCAGTTCTCTATTTATTACACTTACCTTTTTATTATAGTATGGAAATGCATTCATTTTCTTTGCATCGATTGTGATCCGCAATACTATCGGAGTAAAAGAAGGGATCTAAGGAAGAATGTAGGCTAAACTTTTTGATTTTTTATTAGTAACAAGTAAATATTTTGTTTGGAGGTAAGAAACTTGCGATATTGAGGGGATAAATACCAACTAATCAAGAGACATGAGACAATCCACAAAGCAATTGATCATGATCAAATTTGTAAGCCCACTTGGATATTGAGCATTTACCCATAAGAATAGGATTATTTTCAATGAGTAGTTGTAGGTGCAACTTCGGAAAAGAGAATCTGATAAAGCTTTTCTTGCCTAGAGTCATTGAGTCATTATAAACCTTAATTCTATTAAGGATCTTCCGCGGTCTTATTTCTTTCACTCTTGCTCGAGCCGGATGATGATAAATTCTCATGTCCGGTTCCTTTGGGGGATGGATCCTAAAGAGTTCACCTATCCCAATAACAAAGAAACCAGACTTAAATGATCCTGTATTAAGAGCTAAATTAGCTAAAGGGATGGGACATAATTATTACGGGGAACCCGCATGGCCCAACGATCTTTTATATATTTTTCCAGTAGTAATTCTAGGTACTATTGCATGTAATGTAGGTTTAGCGGTTCTCGAGCCATCAATGATTGGTGAACCGGCAGATCCGTTTGCAACTCCTCTGGAAATATTACCCGAGTGGTACTTCTTTCCCGTGTTTCAAATACTCCGTACGGTACCCAATAAGTTATTGGGCGTTCTTTTAATGGTTTCTGTGCCAACAGGCTTATTGACAGTACCTTTTCTAGAGAATGTCAATAAATTCCAAAATCCATTTCGCCGCCCAGTAGCTACGACCGTTTTTTTAATCGGTACTGTAGTAGCTCTTTGGTTAGGTATTGGAGCAACATTACCCATTGATAAATCATTAACTTTAGGTCTTTTTTAGATATTTTTTGATTCATTCAACCGTGAAGTACCATAGGTATCTAGGAAATAGTTACTTCCAAGTGAATCTTCCCTAGATACCTAAAATCCATTTTATTATGATCCATTTCGCGAAAATATAGATTGTACCAAAGATGCTAAATTGTTTTCTTTTTATTCTAACTCGAAAAAGAAGAAGAAAAAAAATTGCAATGGATTTAAAACGAGAGTTTATTCTTAAGTAAATCAATTGGGAGATGCTTCTCTAGAGTGTCCCATATATGTTTTCTATCTTCCATACGAAAACTGTCAATTCTCAGAAGATCTTCTTCAGTCTTACTCAAAAGGTCCAATAGTGTATGTATATTGGCCCTTTTTAGACAATTATACGTTCTAGAAGTCAATTCTAATTGATCAATAAAAATACAATTCAATGGAATTCCTTTTTTGTTTTTCTTTAGATTAGTTAATCTTTTTTGAAAAGTAAAAAGGGGTGGAGTAAACCTGTTTTTATTTTCTTCGAAACTAGCGCCCTCTTCCTCCGCGTGTAGAAAAGGAAGAAATAAATCAATCAAATTACGAGAAGCCTCATAAAGTGCTTCCTTAGGGGTTAAACTTCCATTAGTCCATATTTCTAGAAAAAGTATCTCGTGTTTTTCATTTCCATTCCCACAAGAAAAAATACTATAATTCACATTTCGAACAGGCATGGATACAGCATCTATAGGATAACTTCCATCTTGATAGTTCTTTCTGAGTTCTGTCTGATATCCACGATCTCTCTTGATCTGTAAATCAATACAGAAATCAATGGGCTCTGTCAAGTTAGCTATAGGTTGTGCCGTATCAACGATTTCTACGGAAGGCGGTAAGATGATATCTTGAGCAGTTATGTATCTAGGACCTTTGACGCAAATGGATGCGTCTCTAACTCCATAGAGATTACTTCTCAATACAATTTCTTTCAAATTTAGTAAAATTTCTTGTACGGATTCTTCAATACCTGCTATTGTAGAATACTCGTGCGGCACGCTCCCAAATTTTGCACGTGTGATACATGTTCCTTCTATTTCTCCAAGTAAAGCTCTTCGCAAGGCAATACCGACGGTGTCCGCTTGACCTTTTCTAAGCGGGGACAGAATGAAACGACCATAATAAAGGCGCTTACTATCTACTCTTGATTCAACACACTTCCACTGTAGTGTTTGAGTGGATCCTGCTACCTCCTCTCGAACCATAATAGACTAGTATTATTATTTTATCATTGAATCGTTTATTTCTCTTGAAATGAAAGTTGAAAGCGGGTTAATTCTTTTACAGACGTCTTTTTTTAGGCGGTCGACATCCATTATGCGGCATAGGTGTTACATCGCGTATACAACTTAATCGCACACCACTTTTAGCAATGGCTCGTAATGCGGCATCTCTTCCACTACCAGCGCCCTTTACCATAACTTCTGCTCGTTGCAAACCTACTGTACGAATAGCATCTACTGCTGTTCTTTGACCAGCATAGGGTGATGCTTTTCTTGAGCTTTTGAATCCACAAGTACCGGCCGAGGACCAAAAAACCACCCGACCTTGTGGGTCTGTAACAGTTATAATGGTATTGTTGAAACTAGCTTGAACATGAATAACCCCTTTTGTTATTCTACGTGCACTCTTCCGTAAACTAAAACGTGCATTCCTACGTAAACCAATACGCACTTTCTTACGTGAACCAATTTTTGGTATAGCTTTTGCCATATTTTATTATCTCATAAATATGAGTTAGAAATAAAAAAAAGAAAAAAAGATACAAAGATATCCGTTTCAGGGTAAAATAAACCCTTTACTTTAATTATTTTAAATGAAATTATTTTATTTGGAATTGGAACATTTCCGCGGGTACTTTTTTTTACTTTTTAGAAAGTAAAGTTCTTTTTCGAAAGATTACCCCTGTCTTTGTTTATGCTTCGGATTAGAGCAAATGACTCTAATTCGTCCACGCCTACGAATCAGTCGACATTTTGTACAAATTTTACGAACGGAAGCTCTTATTTTCATATTTCCGTATCCTTTTTTAAACTATGAATCTAATCTTTTGGAAAAAATAAGTCTCTTCGCTTGAATTTTAGAACTTAGAATTTATTACCCTAGAAAAAAAAAGAAAAACCTAATCCTTTGAATCTTTGGTATCCTTCAAATCTTCGCTATCCTTCAAATCTTCGCTATCCTTCGAGTCTTCGATACGCTTCGAATCCTTATGGGGAAGTCTATAAATTATACGTCCCTTGCTTGAATCATAACGACTTACTTCAATTTTGACCCTATCCCCCATCAGTATTCGTATAGAACTAGACCGTATCTTTCCTGAAATATAGCCTAGGATGATGGTGTCATTCTCTAGCCGAACGCGGAACATTCCATTGGGTAGGGCTTCCGTAACTAAACCTTCGAAAGTTACTTTTGCTTCTCTCGGGTTTTTTTTTTCTCTCCTATTTTTTTTTTCTGTCATATTTTTTTTCTCCTATTTTTCTATTTTTATTTTAAAAATAGGAAGGGCGAGATAGAATTCGAGCACTATAGGCGGGGCGATTACCATATATAACATAAGACTTCTCCCCCAATTCTGTTTAGTCGAGCTTCTCGATCTGTCATTATTCCTCGAGAAGTAGAAAGAATAGCAATTCCCATTCCACCCAAAACTTTAGGAATTCCTTGATAGTTGGTATAAATTCGTAAGCCGGGTCGGCTGATACGCTTTAAAAAGGTTCTTGTTCTATATATTCCTTTTATAGTCTTTCTCTTTTGATGTCGCAAAGTTGAAACCAAGAAATATCTGTTACGTTCCTGATGTTTCCGAACACTTTCAATAAAACCCTCTCGTAGAAGTATTTTAACAATGTTTTCGGTAATATTTGTAGATACTACTCGAACTGTTCCTTTTTTATTCATGTCCGCATTTCTTATAGAGGTTAGTAAATCAGCAATAGTGTCCTTGCCCATAAGACTCTAATTCTAGGTTCCTCCTAATTTTTCTATAATCAACATGTTTTCTTTTTTTTTTTTTCATTTTGGATTTTAAAACATATACGTAAAACACAATCTACTAAATTAATTCTTTGGTCTCAATTTCGCCTACTAGTATTTATAATACTTCAGGAGCTAATGAAACTATTTTGGTAAAATTCAATTCTCTCAATTCCTCGGCAATCGCGCCAAAAACTCGAGTTCCTTTTGGATTGCCTTTTTGATCAATTATAACCGCAGCATTGTCATCATAGCGGATTATTATACCGTCTTCGCATTTGAACTCTTTACATGTACGTACAATTACAGCTCGAATTACTTCGGATCTTTCTAGAGGCATTTGGGGCAATGCGTCTTTGATTACAGCAACAATAACATCACCAATACGAGCATATCGCTGATTACCAGCAGCTCCTATGACTCGAATACACATCAATTTTCGAGCTCCACTATTATCTGCTACATTTAAAAGGGTCTGAGGTTGAATCATATTATTTTGATTTCAATTTGTTATTTCAATGCAAAAGGATGAAAGAAATATTGTCTTTCCAGAAAGAAAAACCGAGCATTTTTTTTTATCTTCCATACCCCTTTTAGGGTTCTATATCTCTAATCGAATAAATTGACTTCGTATGGGCATTTTACTGGCAGCTATGGAGATAGCTGCTCTAGCTACAGTTTCAGATACTCCCCCCATTTCATAAAGTATACGACCAGGTTTAACAACGGATACCCAATATTCGGGGGACCCCTTTCCCGAGCCCATACGTGTTTCCGTGGGTCTTAGTGTAACCGGTTTGTCGGGAAATATACGTACCCATATTTTTCCACCACGACGTGCATATCGTGTTATTGCTCTTCGTCCTGCTTCTATCTGTCTCGCCGTGATCCAAGCGGGTTCAAGTGCTTGAAGAGCATATCTACCAAAACAAATACGATTGCCTCGGCAGGATTTTCCTTTCATTCTTCCTCTATGTTGTTTGCGAAATCTGGTTCTTTTGGGGTTATAGTCGATGGTTCTCTTTCTTAGTTCCATCTCTACTGCAAAACTGGACATGAGAGTTTCTTCTCATCCAGCTCCTCGCGAATGGAATCAGAAAGCATGTAAATTTCTCTAATTCATAATATTCCAAAATATTACGGTACGGATAGATACACATTAATAGATAATAGAAAAAGTTCGGTTTTTTTTATATTGAATTTGTTAAAACAGAAAAATATAATATATAGTCAAAAAAGAAGATCTAGAATATATCCAGATGTGTGTGTATATTTATCTAAATTCTATATTTATAGATAATGTAATCCTTCTTAAAAAAATCCTTATTTTTACTCTTATTGAATCGCGGTAAAGTATTCTAATTCAATAAGAATTTCGCGGGCGAATATTTACTCTTTCCTGTCTTATTTGTTAATTTATAAACTTACCAAATAAGACAATTTTTTTGGTTTGTTCCGCCATCCCACCCAATGAAGTGTTAGGATTCTTTTCAATAAAATCCTATGGAATCATAGGTTCTGTCGTTCCCACTGCTTCTCCTTGAATGGTTAGGTCTGAATCCCGCAACGGAGCTTCCAAAAAATTTCTTTCCGAGTTAATTTTCTCAGTTTTATTAACCCGGGCGGCTCTTTATTATTGCTTTAAATTTGTAGTTCTTGTTTCAAGTTACAATTTTTAATTCTCTATTATTTTTATTATATTGATGCTTTATCACATTGCCTTTTATGATGTAATTCATAGACCATACATAGTGGAATCCTATATCTTATTTATTTCCTCTTCCTTCTTTCTATCATCCCTCCCTTTATCCACATCCCTTTAGTTTTGCTTCACAACCTAGAATCCCTTTTCTTTTTTAGAGAAAAAATTGCAGTTGCTACAACTATATGACACATCTACTCATTTATGTTATGATAGAGGTATTTATTCATATAGTGACTGTTTCTTAGTTAGGATCTCGACAATACGAAGCAATAGGTTGGTTATTAGTTAATTTTCTATAATTACTAAGTTTTTTTCTTAAAAAAAAGAAAAAAATAACGAGTCACACACTAAGCATAGCAATTATATTAAATGATTTATCAATTTTCATTAAATCTTATAGAAAGAGGTATAATTTCTTCTTTTGCAGGGATTTCAGGAAAAAAGTCTCTTGTCATTTTTTATTCTATCAATGGACAGAATCCGAAGACAAGATTACTTATTCTTCGTCTACGAATATCCAAATTTTTACACCTAATACTCCATAGATAGTCCGAATTGGATAGCAGCAATAATCAATTTTAGCGCGAATTGTTTGGAGGGGAAGTCTACCCTTTTTAATAGATTCGGCGCGTGCAATTTCTTTTCCTCCGAGACGACCCGCAATTTTTACTTTTACTCCCCTTATATCTGCTTTTTTAGTTAATTCAATGGCTTTTTTCATTGCCTTTCGGAATGAAACTCTATTTTTTAATTGGAAAGCTATATATTCTGCAAGAATGTTAGGCTGTCTATAAGGTTCTTTAACTTTTTCGATAGAAATATTAAATCTCTGGTTTACAGAGTTAATTTCCTTTTGTAGATCTTTCTCTAATTCTTCGATTGCTCCTTTTTTCTTTAATAAATTTGGGAATCCAATATGGATTATGACGTGGATCGTATCGATTTCTTTTTGGATTTCTATATGTGTAATTACTTCGGAACTTGAACCTGAGTCCATTTTTCTATTATGTGTAATTACTTCGGAACTTGAGTCTGATTCTATTTTTCTATTCGAGCCCTTTTTCCTATTCTTTTGTATATAGTTCTTGATACAATCCCTTATTTTTTTATCTTCCTGTAGACCTTCAGAATAATTTTTTGGTTGTGCGAACCAAAAGGAATGGTGTTTTTGGGTTGTACCAAGTCTGAAACCGAGTGGATTTATTTTTTGTCCCATATTTTTCTATTCTATATTTTTTTTACTGGGAATCGAAATCTTAGATGGATCTAAAGGTTATTTAGATTTCTTTACTATATTTAGTACAATTGTTATATGACACATGCTTTTTTTTATGGGGAAACTACGTCCTCGAGCTCGAGGTCTGAATTTCTTCATAATAGTACTCCTACTGACTTCGGCTTTAGTAATAAATAAATTCGCTTTGTCGAAATCCCTATAATGAGTAGCATTTGCGGCTGCCGAATAAACCAACTTTAAGATGGGATAAGATGCTCGATAGGGCATGAGGTTCAGTATCATAACAGTTTCCTCGTAGTAACGCCAGCGAATCTCGTCAAGAACTCTTTGTGCTTTGAAAACAGACATAGGGATACGTTTTTGTGCTTTGAAAACTCTCTCGAACTTAAGTAGACGATCGGTTGGAACTTTCCTTGCGAGTTTCCTTAGCCCACTTTTCTTCTTCTTTATCCTAGGGATATACTTTACTAGTTTGAAACTTGTCATAAATAAGGTTATTCCCCGCCTACCTTTACTTTATTTTGAATCTTTTTTTCTTCTTAATCTTTCTATTCAGAATTCAGTTAACGACGAGATTTAGTATCCTTTCTTGCATTTTCATAACTCGTGAAATGCCGAGTAGGCACGAATTCCCCCAATTTGCGACCTACCATAGGATTTGTTATGTAAATAGGTATATGTTCCTTTCCATTATGAATCGCGATTGTATGGCCAACCATTGTGGGTAGAATGCTAGATGCCCGGGACCACGTTACTATTGTTTCTTTCTCCTCCTTCATATTGACCTTTTCTATCTTTGCCAATAAATGATGAGCTACAAAAGGATTCGTTTTTTTTCGTGTCACAGCTGATTACTCCTTTTTTCCTTTTTAAAGAGTGGCATTCTATGTCCAATATCTCGATCGAAGTACGGAGGTCAGAATAAATAGAATAATGATCAATGGAAAAAAGAAAAAAATCCTTTAGCTGGATAAGGGGCGGATGTAGCCAAGTGGATCAAGGCAGTGGATTGTGAATCCACCATGCGCGGGTTCAATTCCCGTCGTTCGCCCATCGCATTATTGCAAATTCCAAAAATGCAATTTTCCATATTCCTAGTTACGTATTTACTTACGGCGACGAAGAATAAAACTATCGCTATATTTTTTCCTTTTCCTAGTTCTTCTTCCAAGCGCAGGATAACCCCAAGGGGTTGTGGGTTTTTTTCTACCAATGGGAGCTTTCCCTTCACCGCCCCCATGGGGGTGGTCCACAGGGTTCATAACTACCCCTCTTACTACGGGGCGTTTACCTAGCCAACACTTAGATCCGGCTCTACCCAAACTTTTTTGGTTCACCCCAACATTACCCACTTGTCCGACTGTTGCTAAGCAGTTTTGGGATACTAAACGGACCTCCCCAGATGGTAATCTTAAAGTGGCCGATTTACCCTCTTTTGCAATGAGTTTCGCTACAGCACCTGCTGCTCTAGCTAATTGCCCACCCCTTCCACGTGTGATTTCTATGTTATGCATGGCCGTGCCTAAGGGCATATCGGTTGAAGTAGATTCTTCTTTTCTCTCAAAAAACCCCTTCCCAAACTGTACAAGCTTCTTCCAAAGCATACGGCTTTCTAGATGTATATGACGATCTCTAGACAGATGGATCTTATATGAATCATATGATGAAGTACCACATGAGTGGATATATAGGAAAGGAATCCAAATCTGCCGAATCGCTCATGTTATGATCTTCTACATCCTAGGTCTCTGCGTTCCGTCATCTGGCTTATGTTCTTCATGTAGCATTCAGATCGAATGACTCTATGAAATTACGTCGATACTTCCACATATTATGGGTAACGTAGGAGACATCCCTATTTTCCCCCGGGGGTCTTAATTACCACTGCTTAGCTTTCAATTTGCCTCTGACCATCAAATTAAATGTGAATAACCCGTCCTCCTCTCTTTGAAACAAGGGGCGCTTCCGGTTCTGTGCGTGCTTCAAACAATTTTGTCTTCTCCATATTACCATATCTCTAGAGCCAATAATTTTCTATGAGGAACTACTGAACTCAATCACTTGCTGCCGTTACTCAACAGTTTTCTGTTGAGGTCTATCCCGTAGAGGTAGTCAAATTGGATCAGTGATCGATTTCTAGGTTTCGTCGTAAACCTAATTGGTTACTTCCAATTACGTAAATCAATAGTTCAAACCGCACTCAAAGGTAGGGCATTTCCCATTGATATAGGAACTTTTGTACCAGAAACAATAGTATCTCCAATTATAGCCCCTCTGGGATGTAAAATATATCTCTTCTCACCATCCCCATAGTGTATGAGACAAATGTATGCATTTCGATTAGGGTCGTATTCTATGGTTACGATTCTACCAGATATGTCTTTTTGATTCCGTCGAAAATCTATTTTACGGTATAGGCGCTTATGACCTCCCCCTCTATGCCTTGCGGTAATGATTCCTCTGGAATTACGACCTTTACCACAACGGTGCCGTCCATGGATCAAATTATTTCGTGGATTGGATTTCACTTGCCTGTCTACGGTTCCCTTGCGTGTGCTCGGGATAGGTGTTTTGTATAAATGTTTCGCCGTATTATTAAGTATTCTCCTTTAGTTTTTTTCTCTATCTAGAAGTGGAATAGAATAACCCGGTTGAAGGGTAATGATCATACGTCTGTAATGCATTGTATGGCCCAGAATAGGTCCTATTCTTCTACCTTTTCCAGGTAGTCGATGGCTATTCACAGCTACCACCTTAACACCAAAGAAGAGTTCGACCCAATGCTTTATTTCTGTCTTAGTGAATCCCGATTCGACATTAAAAGTATATTGATTCTTTCCCAATAAACGAAGACTTTTTTCTGTAAATACTGCGTATTTGATTCCATCCATAAATCGACTTTCCCTCCTATGCTCTGAGTTCCAGTATCGATAAGAATTCGAGTTCTTATTGTTCTTATGTTATGGTATGAATATACCATACCAATTCGTTATGTATGGATGATGGATGAGATTCCATGGATAGAGAGCCAGTTCCAATAGACTTATGGAATGTTCCCGTTCGTGTGCATCCAGCAGGAATTGAACCCGCAAATTTACCAATTATGAGTTGGGCGCTTTAACCATTCAGCCATGGATGCTTAACAGGGATCATCGTACATCGTAAATAACCAATTTTCATATAGAAAGACATATCATAGAAAAATGAAATCGAAAATATTCCGAGATGGCAAATATTCGGAGATGACTATGAAAACACCTCTCTGGATCCTCGAATTGAAAGAGAGATTGAGAGGGATCAAGAATCCTAATTCTCGCTATTTGGAATGGATCCAATTCTATTGAGTCTGACTCATAGTGATCATTTCTCTTTAGCAAAGAATGACCTTGGTTATCAAAGGATTGAACAACCGGGATCCATTTACTTATGATACCTAGTTGGCATTGATAACAAGGATCTAATGAATTATGAGTTTAATAGATCCTCTTTAGCAGAAAGACGTATATTCCTTGCTCATTATCAGACAATCACTTATTCCCAAACCTCGTGTGGGACTAATCGTTTTCATTTACCATCTCATGGAAAACCCTTTTCGTTCCGCTTAGCCCTATCGGGTATTTTAGTGATAGGTTCTGTAGGAACTGGACGATCCTATTTGGTCAAATACCTAACGAAAAATTACGATTTTCCTTTCATTAAGGTACGAGGGCTTCTTATTCCACAAGAACGAAAGCACCTTTTCATTCTTTCATATACTAGGGGTTTTTACTTGGAAAAGACAATGTTCCATACTAAAGGATTCGGGTCCATAACCACGAGTTCCAGTGCACTAGATCTTGTAGCACTTAGCAACGAAGCCCTATCCATTAGTATTCCACATAAGAAATCCATTCTAGAAAAAAATACAATTAGATTAGCTCTTCATAGACAAACTTGGGGTTTGCGAGCCAAGGTAAGATCGGCTCGGGATCATGGGACCCTTTTCTATCAGATAGGAGGGGCTCTTGTACAAAATAGACTTACTAAGTAATAACCCCATAGAATCTATCTATATAAAGATAAAGAGGCAATCGTGTCAGGAAGCGGGTTTTTCTTTGGCCAAAAGGTACTTCGAACTTGGAACGAGCATGAAGAGATTAACGAGACTTCTTTCTCTTTTGAGTTTTTCTGGCGGACCTGCCGCGCAAGATCTTTGGTCTTCCCCTGGAACCGATGAAAAAAAGTGGATCGCTTCTTATGTACTCGCTCAGAATGATTCTTCTCTATCTATAGTTCATGGCCTATTAGAAGTAGAAGGTGCTCTGGTGCAATCCTTACCGACAGAAAAAGATTGCAGTCAGGTTGATAATAGTCGAGTGACATTACTTCGTCGGTCCGAACTAAGGAATCTGTTAGAAATGTTTTGAAATGGATATTGTTCTCTCTTTGATCAGGGATTGCTATATGAAAAGAAGTGGAGTTTGAAAAAGGGAACGGAATGCTCAAACCGGAACTGCTAGAGGAACGAATTTTCAATAGCATAACTTGGGCTCCTAGAATATGGCGCCCTTGGGACAATCTATTTGATTGCAGGGTTTTGTTCCGAAGCAAAGATATCCGCGGAGGCCGGTTCGTTCGTCCTATTCTGATATT